>NC_138224.1:584354-604354 GCF_964197995.2 Scardinius erythrophthalmus | reverse complement strand
TGTCACACACACTAACACAAACACACACACACATCCTCACTCTCACACACACTCACTCTCACACACACACACACACACACACACACACACACACACACTCTCTAACTTAATCACACACACTAACACGCTGTCTCACTCTCACACACACACACATCCACACTCTCACTCTCACACACACTAACACACTGTCTCTCTCTCTCACACACACACTAACACACTGTCTCTCTCACACACGCTCTCACTCACTCACTAACACGCTGTCTCTCTCTCTCACACACACACACACACACACACTCTCTCTCACTTAATCACACACACACACACACACACACACACACACACACACACTAACAGGCTGTCTCTCTCACTCACTCACACACTAACACACTGTCTCTCTCACACACACACACACACACACACACACACACTCTCTCTCACTTAATCACATACACACTCTCACACACTCACTCTCACTCACTCACTCACACACACACACACACACACTAACACGCTGTGTCTCTCTCTCTCTCTCTCTCTCTCTCACACACACACACACACACACACACACACTAACACACTGTCTCTCTCACACATGCTCTCACTCACTCACTAACACGCTGTCTCTCTCTCTCACACACACACACACACACACACTCTCTCTCACTTAATCACACACACACACACACACACACTAACAGGCTGTCTCTCTCACTCACTCACACACTAACACACTGTCTCTCTCTCACACACACACACACACACACACACACACACACACACACACACACACTCTCTCTCACTTAATCACATACACACTCTCACTCACTCTCACACACTCACTCTCACTCACTCACTCACACACACACACACACACACACACTAACACGCTGTGTCTCTCTCTCTCTCTCTCACACACACACACACACACACTAACACGCTGTGTCTCTCTCTCTCTCACACACACACACACACACACACACTCTCACTCACTAACACACGGTGTCTCTCACACCCACACCATGATCATTCGACACACTGCAGCGTTTGACTGTAAAGCTGTAAGTCTGTATCAAATGACCGATCACGAATCAAAGCGCTTCAAACCGGCGAGAAACACGATCATCGAGTCAAACTCTTGATTGACAGCTCTCTGAGTTTGATTGACAGCTGTCGGCGCGCGCGTCTCCGTGAAAACCTAGAGGTTTAAAGGAAGAGCGCGAGAGAACGAGGCCATGAAACCTGACGCTGTGCTTACAGAGAAACACACTTTACTGTCTTCTGCTCTCACACACACACTCACTCACACACACAACCTCTGTGCGTGTGTTCTGCATCTGGTCTCTGAACAGCCATTAAAAGCTGAAGCTCATCTAATATTAACAGATGCATTAGAAACTGAAGCTTCATCCGTTCGTCTCAGTTCAGTTTCAGGAGCTACACACACACACACACACACACACACACACACATTCACACACTCACTGCAAACACCCCGGAGTTCTGAGAAATAATAATTTAACACATAAACACACAGATCGCGTCTTTATTCTTCTGTAATAGTCATAAACATCATGAGAGTTGAGCTGAGATCTTCTGAGTCAGATATAGACGTGTGTGTGTGTGTGTGTGTGTGTGTGTGTGTGTGTGTGTGTGTGTGTGTGTGTGTGTGTGTGTGTCTAGAGAACACAACAATGATTGCGGTTTAAAGCGCGAGAGAACGCAGAAGTGTGTGAGTGTCGAGCGTCTATCAGTGTCTGAGATCAGTGTGTGTGTCGCTCTCGCGCTGTCAGGACAGAGTGTGTGTTGAGTGTCGGTGAGATTCACACAAACCGCAGCTGATAAGAGCTTCACACACTCCAACACACACTCCTGCATCATCCTGAGAACAGCTGTCAATCACAGGTCTGGCCTTCGTTACAGTATTAATATCTGAAAATCTGATTTTGTTGCCTAGGCCATATCTGAACATCTGACCTTTTCATGACCCTGAGTTCAGGATGTCACGTGACAAAACCAGATAATAATAATAAATAAATAAAATAAAGAATTTTATACTAAAAACGTCAATTCTTAATTTGTTTGCTATTGACTATTATTTATTAATATTAAACAATTATTTATTAATTATTTTGTTTTATATTTATTCGTTCAGTTTTATGATTAAAATAGTTGTTAAACTTGTAAGTATTTTTAAGATCACGGAGAAAAACACAATTAGTCTGCGAGCCGCACTTACAGCATCGATATGATTATGAATTCATAACTATAGGTAAGGCTGTAGTCCTGCAGACCTCTATGAATATCATTACACACGCCTCAATCTGTCATCACACATAAACTCGGGCTGTTTTTGCTCTGCTTTATGGATTTTTAGCGTCAGCGATATTAAAAAGCAAAGCAGTTATAGCTAATATAACCTCATGTCATGATTAAAGCGCCTGAGAATCACCTTCATTCCTGCAGGAAACATCAATCCTGTCACAGTAACCTTGAGGATTCATCAGCAACAAACCACTGAACCGGGATCAGCAAATATCCATTCACAAATCAGCAAATTCATAACCTTCCCATTAAAGCGTTTCTTCTTGGTTATTACGTGAACATTGACATTGTATCATTCTTCAAACATTATGGAACGTTACTTTTGAATCTGGACGTTCTAGAAACATTTAAAAACGGATCTAACGGCTAATATTACCCGCGTGATGAACGAGGATTCGATTGGAACTACAAACACGAATAAAAAGTGTTTTAAAAAACTACAAACATGGCGGGTGTGCAAGACTGACGGATTCGATAAAGGGGTTTGATTGATTAATAAACCGTATCTAAACTGACGAAAATATGTTTGTTCTGTGTTATCCGCATTATATTTCATCTGATACAGCATTGTGAACTTTTATAATGATCCGTTTGGTCATGAGAGACCCACGTGGTCCGTTAAAGACAGAAAAATGGCAAAGTAGCCTATAGTTTGTTTGTCCAAAACTCAAAATTCTGTAGTTTTTTTAATAAAACTACATACTTTTAGGGCGTAGTATAAATAGGTGATCTGGGACGCAGCAGTCAATCATTGTATCGTTCAGACCTTTTAGAACGAATAGTGTTTTATGCTTCTGTTTTAGACATTACATTGAATCACTATGTATAATGACAATTACATTTAGCAATTAAAATCTTTAAAACCGCTCAAAACTGACTGTCTCTCTCTCTCTCTCTCTCTCTCTCTCTCTCTCTCTCTCTCTCTCTGCGGGAAATAATGCTCTGAAATAAAGTTATGTTATTTTATTATTATTATTATTATATTATTATTTTTTTTATTATTATTATTCTATGTATTCCAAGCTTTGGCAATATTGTATTATTTACAGTCATGACAATAAAGCAATTTTTGAACTAAATTGAGAGAGATTGATGTAAAAGCTGTTATTGTGTGTGTGTGTGTGTGTGTGTAGTGAAGCAGCGCGGCGCCTCCTGTCGGTCACTGACGGGAATTACACTCTTCTTCAATCCGACAGTTTTACTGTTGAGTCGACATCGACATGTAATGTGAACATAATAAGAATCAGATCTGCTGTTTGTCAATCTCTGTGAACATGACACATTATTATGGAAGCCCGTAAATCATAATTATCACATATACGGTTATCATTATGCCATAAAAAACTGGAATTATGATATAGCCTAGCTGTTAAAGCTACGCTATGTAACTTTTTATTTCAAATTTACAAAATGTATAAAAGTGTGCATCATAAATCCATCTTCCAAACCGTTTTTTTTTTTTTTTTTATCTTATCATGAATCACAATGGTACAATTAAATGAGTGTTTATATTTGGACTATTTTAGACCGAGTGTGACACCAGCCGCTGCGGAGGAGCACAGTACCTGCGTGACGCGTCATTAACACAGGGAAGTAGATCCGGCTACAGTGTTCTTCCGCAAGACGCATGCAGTTTGTTTTGGCTAGAGCGCCAAAAGTGATATAGTGCAGCTTTAAGTAATAATTATGGAATGCTTAGTCATAATTATGAGATTTAAAAAAGAGAAAAAACTATGACATACTAAATCGAAATTGACAGTCATAATCATGAGATAAAACGTCAATTTTATCTTTATATGTCATAATATCGAGTTTTTACATCATAATTATGACTTCGTAGGCTGGCATACTTACGTTTCTCCAAAGCATGATTATTATTATTATTATTATTTATTTATTTTTCAGAAATGGGCTTTAATATTTTGTCTCTAAAATCACAAGAAAGCTTTATTATTAGCTGCATTCAGGCACGCGAGAGTATAATCATGTTAAGTCGTCTTTTACAATTAGTTGTATTGGTATTTTCTTGACCCATTCACTATAATAAATGAACCATATATTTCTTATAAGATAAAGCACTCACGTGACTCTTTCTGCAGCTTACGTCGTTACGCCAAACGAGTGAGTCATTTGAATCATTGATTCAACCGATTCGTTCAACAAACAAACAACACTTGATTCATTCCACCGTGTTTTCACGCAGCGCTTCAAATCTTCGGTGGATTCAACATCGACATGACGATATGTTAATATATGGGACATGATAATACACTCAATATATGATAAATCAGTCTGAGGCTCACAGTCGTGTATCTGCTGAACTGAATCATCTGATGAATCGCAGCTGTGCTGAGAATATTCAACAAGATAAGGAGAATATAGCGTGAAGATTGAAGCACATTAGTGATGCATTAATTGTCTAGTACCATGAAAGTCCTTTAAAATGTAAAATATGAAAGAATATTGTGACCTTTAGCTGCTTGTTCATGGAGAGGATGAAATTAGACTCATTTGATTCGTGTTGAAGTTATAGATCTCAAAGCATCTTCCAAATGTGGTTTAATTTTCAAATTTCAGCACATCCAGAATTATGAACAAAAGAGAATACAGTCACAACATGTCATAGAGATCCAGTTAAACTGATTACATTTGTTGGCTAATTTTAACAATTACAAAAAAAAAAAAAGCATTTAGTTAATAATAGAAAATAATAATCATAACAGCATGTGTGTGTGCGTGTGAATGTTTTTAGTGGCAGTTTGGTCTATTTCTTGACAATCATAACAAATGACACAAAAAAAGCAAAAATGATACAAAAAATGATGAATATAATAACATCAAATAAATGTCATTAGTTTTGTTAGTTATTTACATACTAAAAATAGCACAACATCTTAATTCTGGCATTATAGCAATGCACACGTTGTACTACAGTAAAGATAATAATTTAAAGATAATTATTAATACTTCTGGTGCTCGTAGACCTACGACAACCAAAGCTTGTCTTACAGTCTTAAAGTAGATGTGAATTGATGAACGGGGCGTTAAAGAAAAGCAGAACTACGAGATGCATTTCATACAGTCAGTTATACAGCATCTGGTGAATGTACATCAGCAAATACATAAATAATACACAGTTCATCGTAGAATAATAGATGCTTACTTTATACTTAAGGCAATACATCATAGGTTAAAAAGTGTTTATGGTGAAACTGAATCACATTAAACCGTCCGTATGTGTGTGTGTGTGTGTGTGTGTGTGTGTGTGCGCGCGTAAAAAAAGAACCCGAAATCAGAACGAAACTGGCGTTTCCCCTGAGGACTTGTGGTGTAAATCATATTGCTTCTAGATTTGGTAGTAATGATCGGTCATAATCCTCAGGAACAGATTCATAAGGCTCTAAAGCATCAGATTTACATTCAGTAGCAGATCAGATTGCTTTATACACCTGTGTGTGTGTGAGACTCAGTCTCAGACGAGCGGCGCATGAACACACACTGCTCTGACGCGAGCGCTAGCTGAACCTGAGCCTGGCGATGTCGAAGTGCTGGAGAAGTTGAAGCCTCGTCATGCGGAGCGACTCTGGCAGTGTCTTCCAGTGTTTGCATAGACTCAGATGTTGGTCTCGCACTGCATGACGGGGTCTTTGCTCTCGCTGAGCTCCTGCGCGGCGCCGGCGTCCGTGTCGTTCTGCGCGGCGCGCGTGTACGTCTCCTCGCGCTGGCGCTCGCGGTCCAGCAAGCGGTAGTTGATGAAGTTCCCGATGAAGAGCCAGATGCTGGAGAACACCACCACCGCCCCACAGCACAGGTACATGTACTTGTAGTTCTTCGTGATGTCCACTAGCTTCCCTGCAGAGCAAACACGGCCATGCTGTTATTATCTGCAGTGTGTGTCATTTCCCCCGTCAATCATCTTATCCCTTAAAACTCATCTCTGATCACCAAACTGACATATTTAAACGTTTTTTCCTTGGAAAAAAGACTCTTCATGTCTTAATGAGAGATGCACTTTTATGATGGACAGCTGCACTTTTATGATGGACAGATGCACTTTTATGATGATAGATGCACTTTTATGATGGACAGATGCACTTTTATGATGATAGATGCACTTTTATGATGGACAGATGCACTTTTATGATGATAGATGCACTTTTATGATGGACAGATGCACTTTTATGATGATAGATGCACTTTTATGATGGACAGATGCACTTTTATGATGATAGATGCACTTTTATGATGGACAGATGCACTTTTATGATGGATAGATGCACTTTTATGATGATAGATGCACTTTTATGATGGATAGATGCACTTTTATGATGGATAGATGCACTTTTATGATGGACAGATGCACTTTTATGATGATAGATGCACTTTTATGATGGACAGATGCACTTTTATGATGATAGATGCACTTTTATGATGGACAGATGCACTTTTATGATGGACAGCTGCACTTTTATGATGGACAGCTGCACTTTTATGATGGACAGATGCACTTTTATGATGATAGATGCACTTTTATGATGATAGATGCACTTTTATGATGGATAGATGCACTTTTATGATGGACAGATGCACTTTTATGATGATAGATGCACTTTTATGATGGACAGATGCACTTTTATGATGATAGATGCACTTTTATGATGGACAGATGCACTTTTATGATGATAGATGCACTTTTATGATGGACAGATGCACTTTTATGATGATAGATGCACTTTTATGATGGACAGATGCACTTTTATGATGGATAGATGCACTTTTATGATGATAGATGCACTTTTATGATGGATAGATGCACTTTTATGATGGACAGATGCACTTTTATGATGATAGATGCACTTTTATGATGGATAGATGCACTTTTATGATGGATAGATGCACTTTTATGATGGATAGATGCACTTTTATGATGGATAGATGCACTTTTATGATGGATAGATGCACTTTTATGATGGATAGATGCACTTTTATGATGGATAGATGCACTTTTATGATGGATAGATGCACTTTTATGATGGATAGATGCACTTTTATGATGGACAGATGCACTTTTATGATGATAGATGCACTTTTATGATGGACAGATGCACTTTTATGATGATAGATGCACTTTTATGATGGACAGATGCACTTTTATGATGGATAGATGCACTTTTATGATGGATAGATGCACTTTTATGATGGATAGATGCACTTTTATGATGGACAGATGCACTTTTATGATGATAGATGCACTTTTATGATGGACAGATGCACTTTTATGATGATAGATGCACTTTTATGATGATAGATGCACTTTTATGATGGACAGCTGCACTTTTATGATGGACAGATGCACTTTTATGATGATAGATGCACTTTTATGATGGACAGATGCACTTTTATGATGGACAGATGCACTTTTATGATGGACAGATGCACTTTTATGATGATAGATGCACTTTTATGATGGACAGATGCACTTTTATGATGATAGATGCACTTTTATGATGGACAGATGCACTTTTATGATGGACAGATGCACTTTTATGATGATAGATGCACTTTTATGATGGATAGATGCACTTTTATGATGATAGATGCACTTTTATGATGATAGATGCACTTTTATGATGATAGATGCACTTTTATGATGGACAGCTGCACTTTTATGATGGACAGCTGCACTTTTATGATGGACAGATGCACTTTTATGATGATAGATGCACTTTTATGATGGACAGATGCACTTTTATGATGATAGATGCACTTTTATGATGGACAGATGCACTTTTATGATGGATAGATGCACTTTTATGATGATAGATGCACTTTTATGATGGATAGATGCACTTTTATGATGGATAGATGCACTTTTATGATGGACAGATGCACTTTTATGATGATAGATGCACTTTTATGATGGACAGATGCACTTTTATGATGATAGATGCACTTTTATGATGGACAGATGCACTTTTATGATGATAGATGCACTTTTATGATGATAGATGCACTTTTATGATGGACAGATGCACTTTTATGATGATAGATGCACTTTTATGATGGACAGATGCACTTTTATGATGATAGATGCACTTTTATGATGATAGATGCACTTTTATGATGGACAGATGCACTTTTATGATGATAGATGCACTTTTATGATGGATAGATGCACTTTTATGATGATAGATGCACTTTTATGATGATAGATGCACTTTTATGATGATAGATGCACTTTTATGATGGACAGCTGCACTTTTATGATGGACAGCTGCACTTTTATGATGGACAGATGCACTTTTATGATGATAGATGCACTTTTATGATGGATAGATGCACTTTTATGATGATAGATGCACTTTTATGATGGACAGATGCACTTTTATGATGGATAGATGCACTTTTATGATGATAGATGCACTTTTATGATGGATAGATGCACTTTTATGATGGATAGATGCACTTTTATGATGGACAGATGCACTTTTATGATGATAGATGCACTTTTATGATGGACAGATGCACTTTTATGATGATAGATGCACTTTTATGATGGACAGATGCACTTTTATGATGATAGATGCACTTTTATGATGATAGATGCACTTTTATGATGGACAGATGCACTTTTATGATGATAGATGCACTTTTATGATGGACAGATGCACTTTTATGATGGACAGATGCACTTTTATGATGATAGATGCACTTTTATGATGATAGATGCACTTTTATGATGGACAGATGCACTTTTATGATGATAGATGCACTTTTATGATGATAGATGCACTTTTATGATGGACAGATGCACTTTTATGATGATAGATGCACTTTTATGATGGACAGATGCACTTTTATGATGATAGATGCACTTTTATGATGATAGATGCACTTTTATGATGGACAGATGCACTTTTATGATGATAGATGCACTTTTATGATGGACAGATGCACTTTTATGATGATAGATGCACTTTTATGATGGACAGATGCACTTTTATGATGATAGATGCACTTTTATGATGATAGATGCACTTTTATGATGGACAGATGCACTTTTATGATGATAGATGCACTTTTATGATGGACAGATGCACTTTTATGATGATAGATGCACTTTTATGATGATAGATGCACTTTTATGATGGACAGATGCACTTTTATGATGATAGATGCACTTTTATGATGGACAGATGCACTTTTATGATGATAGATGCACTTTTATGATGGACAGATGCACTTTTATGATGATAGATGCACTTTTATGATGGACAGATGCACTTTTATGATGGACAGATGCACGTTTATGATGATAGATGCACTTTTATGATGATAGATGCACTTTTATGATGATAGATGCACTTTTATGATGGACAGATGCACTTTTATGATGATAGATGCACTTTTATGATGGATAGATGCACTTTTATGATGATAGATGCACTTTTATGATGGACAGATGCACTTTTATCATGGATAGATGCACTTTTATCATGGATAGATGCACTTTTATGATGGATAGATGCACTTTTATGATGGATAGATGCACTTTTATAATGATAGATGCACTTTTATGATGGATAGATGCACTTTTATGATAGACAGATGCACTTTTATGATGGATAGATGCACTTTTATGATGATAGATGCACTTTTATGATGGATAGATGCACTTTTATGATGATAGATGCACTTTTATGATGGACAGATGCACTTTTATGATGATAGATGCACTTTTATCATGGACAGATGCACTTTTATGATGGATAGATGCACGTTTATGATGATAGATGTACTTTTATGATGGATAGATGCACTTTTATGATGGATAGATGCACTTTTATGATGGACAGATGCACTTTTATCATGGATAGATGCACTTTTATGATGGACAGATGCACTTTTATGATGGATAGATGCACTTTTATGATGGATAGATGCACTTTTATCATGGATAGATGCACTTTCATGATGGACAGATGCACTTTTATGATGGACAGATGCACTTTTATGATGGACAGATGCACTTTTATGATGGACAGATGCACTTTTATGATGGATAGATGTACTTTTATGATGGACAGATGCACTTTTATGATGGATAGATGCACTTTTATGATGGATAGATGCACTTTTATGATGATAGATGCACTTTTATGATGGATAGATGCACTTTTATGATGGACAGATGCACTTTTATGATGGATAGATGCACTTTTATGATGGACAGATGCACTTTTATGATGGATAGATGCACGTTTATGATGATAGATGCACTTTTATGATGATAGATGCACTTTTATGGACTTCAAAACAGAAACAGACATTCACTGCCATTATAAAGCTTGGAAGAGCCAGGACATTTTTTAAATATAACTCTGATTGTGTTCGTCTGAAAGAATAGGTCATATACACCTAGGATGAGTTCAGGGTGAGTAAATCATGGGCTAATTTTCATTTTTGGGTGAACTATCCCATTAAATATGTCCTTTTGGTGATCAAAGATAAGTTTGAGTCTCTGAGCTGAGTGAGTGAGTGGAGGCGGGGCTCATTTGCATATTCATAGAACCGCGTATACTAAATGAGGCAAGGGTGTCGAGTTACATTCAAGCTATTTTAAGGCATAAAGACATTTTTTCAAGGAAAAAGCATTTAAATGTGTAATTTTGGTGATCAGAGATGAGTTTTCATGGATAAAATGATTGATTTCAGGGGGATTATAAGTTCTCCGTCTCGGTTTGGTCCTCACCTGCCAGTGGCGGCCCGATGAGCACCGGACAGCACTCCACGATGGTGGTCAGACCCACGGCGCTGGAGAACCTCTGCGCTCCCACCAGGTCCATCAGCGTCTCGAACAGAACCGCACTCACCATCCCGAAGGCGAAGCCGAAGAACACGGCGTACACCACCATCCCGGTGTAGCTCTCCACCAGCGGGCACAGCAGGTGGCACACGCCGTTATACAGCACCGCGAAGCTGAAGAAGTACTGGATCCTGGGCCGGACCCAGCGGGAGTTGGCCAGCAGACCCATCGACGGCCGTGCGAACATGTCCACGAACGCCAGGATCGACAGCAGGAACGCCGCTCGGTACTCGTCCACGCCGTTGTCTTCAAGTTTAATTCATTCATAAAGCACATTTAAAAACAGCCACAATCATTATTAATGTAATCTTTATTGTTGTGTTGTCGCGTGTGGACGCACCGTAAGGTCTGCTAATTCATTTCATTGTATAATACATGCAGTGACAATAAAAGGACACGCACCTTTAGCGTACGACGAGAGGAAGACGATGGGCGCGAAGAAGCCGAGGAACATGATGACGTTCCCCGACAGGTATATGAGGAAGCCTCTGTGCTTGAAGAGCGAGAGGTCCAGGTACTTGTTGACCGTCTCCCAGGCCGAGAGCTTCTCCCGGGACGCCGGCTTCTGCGGGACGGGCTGGCTCTGGGTCGCCGGACCCGTCAGCGGCCTCATGAGCGCTCCGGCCACGCAGCAGTTCAGCATCAGCCCCCCCAGGATCAGGAAGCTCCCGCGCCAGCCGTACTCGTTGATCAGGTACTGGTTGAGCGGCGCCAGCGTGCTGAGGAACACCGGGCTGCCCGCCATGGCCAAGCCGTTCGCGATCGGGCGCTTCTTGTAGAAGTAGCGGCCGATCATGGTGAGCGCCGGCTGGAGGTTAAAGGCCAGACCGAAGCCTGAGCGAGAGAGAGTGTGTGTGTGTGAGAGAGAGAGAGAGACGGGGCGGCAGTGAGGTGTGTGTTCCTCAGATCCAGACACAGTGGTTTCAAAGCAGTTCGTTAAAAATCAACAATATACTATAAACTATAAAAAATCATGTTTTTGGTTAAAAACCTCTGTTGTAGCTTGTCAGAGACTAAATAATATGAAATATGAGAAATTATAACTGAATACTACGAAAAACATAAAAAAATCGTGTTTTTATGTAAAAAATCCCAGAAAATGTGTGTTCTCCAGATTGACCCTCATTGGTTTTCATGCAATTTGCCAAAAATCGACACTACGAAAAACGGAAAAAAAAAATCACGTTTTAATGTAAAAACTATATTATAGCTTATCAGAGACTAAAACTATGAGAAATTATAAACTCCTGTTGTGTTGAAGAAGTGTCCAGCCAGTTTGACACATATTTCTGTCACACAGAATAAAAACATTTCTTTGATGTTTGTTTGCACAGAAATGACAACAACTGAGTATAAGTAGCGTTTAGCATGATTTGTCGTTGGTTTAAAAAGCCTCTTCTGGTTCTCAAACCCATGTTTCACACACTCCTGTTTCACACACTCCTGTTTCACACACTCCTGCTTCACACACTCCTGTTTCACACACTCCTGTTTCACACACTCCTGCTTCACACACTCCTGCTTCACACACTCCTGTTTCACACACTCCTGCTTCACACACTCCTGTTTCACACACTCCTGTTTCACACACTCCTGCTTCACACACTCCTGCTTCACACACTCCTGTTTCACACACTCCTGTTTCACACACTCCTGTTTCACACACTCCTGCTTCACACACTCCTGCTTCACACACTCCTGTTTCACACACTCCTGCTTCACACACTCCTGTTTCACACACTCCTGCTTCACACACTCCTGCTTCACACACTCCTGTTTCACACACTCCTGCTTCACACACTCCTGCTTCACACACTCCTGTTTCACACACTCCTGCTTCACACACTCCTGTTTCACACACTCCTGCTTCACACACTCCTGCTTCACACACTCCTGTTTCACACACTCCTGTTTCACACACTCCTGTTTCACACACTCCTGCTTCACACACTCCTGTTTCACACACTCCTGTTTCACACACTCCTGCTTCACACACTCCTGTTTCACACACTCCTGCTTCACACACTCCTGTTTCACACACTCCTGCTTCACACACTCCTGCTTCACACACTCCTGCTTCACACACTCCTGTTTCACACACTCCTGCTTCACACACTCCTGTTTCACACACTCCTGTTTCACACACTCCTGCTTCACACACTCCTGTTTCACACACTCCTGCTTCACACACTCCTGTTTCACACACTCCTGCTTCACACACTCCTGCTTCACACACTCCTGTTTCACACACTCCTGTTTCACACACTCCTGCTTCACACACTCCTGCTTCACACACTCCTGTTTCACACACTCCTGCTTCACACACTCCTGCTTCACACACTCCTGTTTCACACACTCCTGTTTCACACACTCCTGTTTCACACACTCCTGCTTCACACACTCCTGCTTCACACACTCCTGTTTCACACACTCCTGTTTCACACACTCCTGTTTCACACACTCCTGCTTCACACACTCCTGCTTCACACACTCCTGTTTCACACACTCCTGCTTCACACACTCCTGTTTCACACACTCCTGCTTCACACACTCCTGCTTCACACACTCCTGTTTCACACACTCCTGCTTCACACACTCCTGTTTCACACACTCCTGCTTCACACACTCCTGCTTCACACACTCCTGTTTCACACACTCCTGTTTCACACACTCCTGTTTCACACACTCCTGCTTCACACACTCCTGTTTCACACACTCCTGTTTCACACACTCCTGCTTCACACACTCCTGTTTCACACACTCCTGCTTCACACACTCCTGCTTCACACACTCCTGTTTCACACACTCCTGTTTCACACACTCCTGTTTCACACACTCCTGCTTCACACACTCCTGTTTCACACACTCCTGTTTCACACACTCCTGCTTCACACACTCCTGTTTCACACACTCCTGTTTCACACACTCCTGCTTCACACACTCCTGCTTCACACACTCCTGCTTCACACACTCCTGTTTCACACACTCCTGTTTCACACACTCCTGTTTCACACACTCCTGCTTCACACACTCCTGCTTCACACACTCCTGTTTCACACACTCCTGCTTCACACACTCCTGTTTCACACACTCCTGCTTCACACACTCCTGCTTCACACACTCCTGTTTCACACACTCCTGCTTCACACACTCCTGTTTCACACACTCCTGCTTCACACACTCCTGCTTCACACACTCCTGTTTCACACACTCCTGTTTCACACACTCCTGTTTCACACACTCCTGCTTCACACACTCCTGTTTCACACACTCCTGTTTCACACACTCCTGCTTCACACACTCCTGTTTCACACACTCCTGCTTCACACACTCCTGCTTCACACACTCCTGCTTCACACACTCCTGTTTCACACACTCCTGTTTCACACACTCCTGCTTCACACACTCCTGTTTCACACACTCCTGTTTCACACACTCCTGTTTCACACACTCCTGTTTCACACACTCCTGTTTCACACACTCCTGCTTCACACACTCCTGCTTCACACACTCCTGTTTCACACACTCCTGCTTCACACACTCCTGCTTCACACACTCCTGTTTCACACACTCCTGCTTCACACACTCCTGTTTCACACACTCCTGCTTCACACACTCCTGCTTCACACACTCCTGCTTCACACACTCCTGTTTCACACACTCCTGCTTCACACACTCCTGTTTCACACACTCCTGTTTCACACACTCCTGTTTCACACACTCCTGCTTCACACACTCCTGCTTCACACACTCCTGCTTCACACACTCCTGCTTCACACACTCCTGCTTCACACACTCCTGTTTCACACACTCCTGTTTCACACACTCCTGCTTCACACACTCCTGTTTCACACACTCCTGTTTCACACACTCCTGCTTCACACACTCCTGCTTCACACACTCCTGTTTCACACACTCCTGCTTCACACACTCCTGCTTCACACACTCCTGTTTCACACACTCCTGCTTCACACACTCCTGTTTCACACACTCCTGCTTCACACACTCCTGCTTCACACACTCCTGTTTCACACACTCCTGTTTCACACACTCCTGTTTCACACACTCCTGCTTCACACACTCCTGTTTCACACACTCCTGTTTCACACACTCCTGTTTCACACACTCCTGCTTCACACACTCCTGTTTCACACACTCCTGTTTCACACACTCCTGCTTCACACACTCCTGCTTCACACACTCCTGCTTCACACACTCCTGTTTCACACACTCCTGTTTCACACACTCCTGCTTCACACACTCCTGCTTCACACACTCCTGTTTCACACACTCCTGCTTCACACACTCCTGTTTCACACACTCCTGTTTCACACACTCCTGCTTCACACACTCCTGCTTCACACACTCCTGCTTCACACACTCCTGCTTCACACACTCCTGCTTCACACACTCCTGCTTCACACACTCCTGTTTCACACACTCCTGTTTCACACACTCCTGTTTCACACACTCCTGCTTCACACACTCCTGCTTCACACACTCCTGCTTCACACACTCCTGCTTCACACACTCCTGTTTCACACACTCCTGTTTCACACACTCCTGTTTCACACACTCCTGTTTCACACACTCCTGTTTCACACACTCCTGCTTCACACACTCCTGCTTCACACACTCCTGTTTCACACACTCCTGTTTCACACACTCCTGTTTCACACACTCCTGTTTCACACACTCCTGTTTCACACACTCCTGCTTCACACACTCCTGTTTCACACACTCCTGTTTCACACACTCCTGCTTCACACACTCCTGCTTCACACACTCCTGTTTCACACACTCCTGTTTCACACACTCCTGTTTCACACACTCCTGTTTCACACACTCCTGCTTCACACACTCCTGCTTCACACACTCCTGCTTCACACACTCCTGCTTCACACACTCCTGCTTCACACACTCCTGCTTCACACACTCCTGTTTCACACACTCCTGTTTCACACACTCCTGTTTCACACACTCCTGCTTCACACACTCCTGCTTCACACACTCCTGCTTCACACACTCCTGCTTCACACACTCCTGTTTCACACACTCCTGTTTCACACACTCCTGTTTCACACACTCCTGTTTCACACACTCCTGTTTCACACACTCCTGCTTCACACACTCCTGTTTCACACACTCCTGCTTCACACACTCCTGTTTCACACACTCCTGCTTCACACACTCCTGCTTCACACACTCCTGTTTCACACACTCCTGCTTCACACACTCCTGTTTCACACACTCCTGCTTCACACACTCCTGTTTCACACACTCCTGCTTCACACACTCCTGTTTCACACACTCCTGCTTCACACACTCCTGCTTCACACACTCCTGCTTCACACACTCCTGTTTCACACACTCCTGTTTCACACACTCCTGCTTCACACACTCCTGTTTCACACACTCCTGTTTCACACACTCCTGTTTCACACACTCCTGTTTCACACACTCCTGCTTCACACACTCCTGCTTCACACACTCCTGTTTCACACACTCCTGCTTCACACACTCCTGTTTCACACACTCCTGTTTCACACACTCCTGCTTCACACACTCCTGCTTCACACACTCCTGTTTCACACACTCCTGTTTCACACACTCCTGCTTCACACACTCCTGTTTCACACACTCCTGCTTCACACACTCCTGTTTCACACACTCCTGCTTCACACACTCCTGCTTCACACACTCCTGCTTCACACACTCCTGTTTCACACACTCCTGTTTCACACATTCCTGTTTCACACACTCCTGCTTCACACACTCCTGTTTCACACACTCCTGCTTCACACACTCCTGTTTCACACACTCCTGTTTCACACACTCCTGTTTCACACACTCCTGTTTCACACACTCCTGCTTCACACACTCCTGTTTCACACACTCCTGTTTCACACACTCCTGTTTCACACACTCCTGTTTCACACACTCCTGTTTCACACACTCCTGCTTCACACACTCCTGCTTCACACACTCCTGTTTCACACACTCCTGCTTCACACACTCCTGTTTCACACACTCCTGTTTCACACACTCCTGCTTCACACACTCCTGCTTCACACACTCCTGCTTCACACACTCCTGTTTCACACACTCCTGCTTCACACACTCCTGTTTCACACACTCCTGTTTCACACACTCCTGTTTCACACACTCCTGCTTCACACACTCCTGCTTCACACACTCCTGCTTCACACACTCCTGTTTCACACACTCCTGCTTCACACACTCCTGCTTCACACACTCCTGCTTCACACACTCCTGCTTCACACACTCCTGCTTCACACACTCCTGTTTCACACACTCCTGTTTCACACACTCCTGTTTCACACACTCCTGTTTCACACACTCCTGTTTCACACACTCCTGTTTCACACACTCCTGCTTCACACACTCCTGTTTCACACACTCCTGCTTCACACACTCCTGCTTCACACACTCCTGCTTCACACACTCCTGCTTCACACACTCCTGTTTCACACACTCCTGCTTCACACACTCCTGTTTCACACACTCCTGTTTCACACACTCCTGCTTCACACACTCCTGCTTCACACACTCCTGCTTCACACACTCCTGCTTCACACACTCCTGCTTCACACACTCCTGTTTCACACACTCCTGTTTCACACACTCCTGCTTCACACACTCCTGCTTCACACACTCCTGTTTCACACACTCCTGTTTCACACACTCCTGTTTCACACACTCCTGCTTCACACACTCCTGCTTCACACACTCCTGTTTCACACACTCCTGTTTCACACACTCCTGTTTCACACACTCCTGTTTCACACACTCCTGTTTCACACACTCCTGCTTCACACACTCCTGTTTCACACACTCCTGTTTCACACACTCCTGCTTCACACACTCCTGCTTCACACACTCCTGTTTCACACACTCCTGCTTCACACACTCCTGCTTCACACACTCCTGTTTCACACACTCCTGCTTCACACACTCCTGTTTCACACACTCCTGCTTCACACACTCCTGTTTCACACACTCCTGTTTCACACACTCCTGCTTCACACACTCCTGCTTCACACACTCCTGTTTCACACACTCCTGTTTCACACACTCCTGCTTCACACACTCCTGCTTCACACACTCCTGTTTCACACACTCCTGCTTCACACACTCCTGTTTCACACACTCCTGTTTCACACACTCCTGTTTCACACACTCCTGTTTCACACACTCCTGCTTCACACACTCCTGTTTCACACACTCCTGTTTCACACACTCCTGTTTCACACACTCCTGCTTCACACACTCCTGCTTCACACACTCCTGTTTCACACACTCCTGTTTCACACACTCCTGTTTCACACACTCCTGTTTCACACACTCCTGTTTCACACACTCCTGCTTCACACACTCCTGTTTCACACACTCCTGTTTCACACACTCCTGCTTCACACACTCCTGTTTCACACACTCCTGTTTCACACACTCCTGCTTCACACACTCCTGCTTCACACACTCCTGTTTCACACACTCCTGTTTCACACACTCCTGTTTCACACACTCCTGTTTCACACACTCCTGCTTCACACACTCCTGTTTCACACACTCCTGTTTCACACACTCCTGCTTCACACACTCCTGTTTCACACACTCCTGTTTCACACACTCCTGCTTCACACACTCCTGTTTCACACACTCCTGTTTCACACACTCCTGCTTCACACACTCCTGTTTCACACACTCCTGTTTCACACACTCCTGTTTCACACACTCCTGCTTCACACACTCCTGCTTCACACACTCCTGTTTCACACACTCCTGCTTCACACACTCCTGCTTCACACACTCCTGTTTCACACACTCCTGTTTCACACACTCCTGTTTCACACACTCCTGTTTCACACACTCCTGTTTCACACACTCCTGCTTCACACACTCCTGCTTCACACACTCCTGCTTCACACACTCCTGCTTCACACACTCCTGTTTCACACACTCCTGCTTCACACACTCCTGCTTCACACACTCCTGTTTCACACACTCCTGTTTCACACACTCCTGCTTCACACACTCCTGTTTCACACACTCCTGCTTCACACACTCCTGTTTCACACACTCCTGCTTCACACACTCCTGCTTCACACACTCCTGCTTCACACACTCCTGTTTCACACACTCCTGCTTCACACACTCCTGCTTCACACACTCCTGCTTCACACACTCCTGCTTCACACACTCCTGCTTCACACACTCCTGTTTCACACACTCCTGTTTCACACACTCCTGCTTCACACACTCCTGCTTCACACACTCCTGTTTCACACACTCCTGCTTCACACACTCCTGTTTCACACACTCCTGTTTCACACACTCCTGTTTCACACACTCCTGCTTCACACACTCCTGCTTCACACACTCCTGTTTCACACACTCCTGCTTCACACACTCCTGTTTCACACACTCCTGCTTCACACACTCCTGCTTCACACACTCCTGTTTCACACACTCCTGCTTCACACACTCCTGCTTCACACACTCCTGTTTCACACACTCCTGCTTCACACACTCCTGCTTCACACACTCCTGTTTCACACACTCCTGCTTCACACACTCCTGTTTCACACACTCCTGCTTCACACACTCCTGCTTCACACACTCCTGCTTCACACACTCCTGTTTCACACACTCCTGTTTCACACACTCCTGTTTCACACACTCCTGCTTCACACACTCCTGTTTCACACACTCCTGTTTCACACACTCCTGCTTCACACACTCCTGCTTCACACACTCCTGTTTCACACACTCCTGCTTCACACACTCCTGT
>NC_138224.1:531854-579354 GCF_964197995.2 Scardinius erythrophthalmus | reverse complement strand
TAAACGTGAACTGAAAGTGGTTTCTCAGACATTCATTACACTGAGACCACACACACACACACACCGCGTGTGTTTACCTCCAGCGTACATGACGGCCAGCATGATGGAGGAGATCCAGGCCACCTGACTGTACGAGGCGTCGAAGATCCTCTGGATGTCTTTGAAGAACACAGTGGTGGCTTTTGGGAAGGCGTAGGAGAAGCCGATGGAGATGAAGGCTCCGCCCACAACAGCCCAGCCCCACCCACCATCAGGAGGCGGGACCACCGGCGGCCCGACGGGAGGAGGCATCGCGGAGTCACTGCAACACACACACACACACACACCGTCACATGCCAGATTCTGATCATATACTATAATATGTGCGTAGTGTGTGTGACGTCACCCGTAGTGTTTCTGAAGAGCGCTTCTGAAGCCTAAAGTGGGCGGAGCCGGCCGTCGCCATCTTGGCCGCGTCACTCCCAGATAAACGAACATGTGCAGCGAGGCGGATTAGCTGAGGTGACGTGACGCTAACAGACAGCGCTGATTCTGACTCAACCAGTGACGTGAGTGTGGGGGGCGGGGCCTCTGCCTGACTGACCAATTAAAGAGGAAAGGGCGTGTTCAGGAAACCTGTTTGTAAACCAAGCATTAACCTTCCGGTCTCTCTCTCTCTCTCTCTCTCTCTCTCTCTCTCTACACTGAGTGATTAAACTGCAGTTCATGGACTGGCCACTAGAGGCCGGCTGCAGAAGAGACTCAGTCCCATAGACTCGCATGTTAAAACGCTCAACTTTACAGCAGAATAAAACATGTTTACAGTCTAACGCAAAAAGTGGTTTTGATCTATAAAGATAATTTTGCTCTTCATGACGACTGTGAGGGGGTGAATATTTTTATAACTCATCCATTTAAATTATATTAAACCTTAAACTTCTGCATAATTAAGGGCGTGGCCACTTGAGTGACAGGTGGATTGCCGCTGATGTCACCGCTAGCCGTTTGTCTGCTGTCTGTTAGCGTCACGTCACCTCAGCTAATCCGCCTCGCTGCACATGTTCGTTTATCTGGGACTGACGCTGCCAAGATGGCGACGGCCGGCTCCGCCCACTTTAGGCTCCAGAAGCGCTCTTCAGAAACACTACGGGTGACGTCACACACACTACGCCCAGTGTTTTACACAGACTATGGTTAAAATAGATGTCTCTCTCTCAAACTCTGCAGAAATGAGTGTGTTTAGTCTCTGGTGGGCAGACAGTGAGAGCAGAAATAGCAGCGACGAGGAACGAGCTCTAATTAAGAACAAACACAGCTGTCAATCACTGGCAAATTAAGCCCCGCCTCCAGTTCCCAGTGGACTCCGCCTCCCGGACACGTGGGCGGGGCTACAGTCATCATTTACAAAGCTGGAGTGATTCTCATCATGTGATGTTTCTGAAGGAAAGCTCCCACACACAGCGCTCATGTGATGTGAACAGCTCAAACTAACCCTGTGTGAGATAAGCTTCTGTTGTCAGATCCACATAACCTTGCAGAGTGATCTCAGCACACGCCAGCGATGGACTGACCACAGCCAATGTTTAGTCATGTGTGCGTCTTTCTCCACAATAAATGACTCTTGATTTGATACTTTGATGTCTAACGAATGATTCCGCCGCTCAAATTATGAACCAATCGCGTGTCTAGTTGAAAGTGATGTGGTGCTAATTCAGCTCTGTGATTGGCTGGCAGCGCTGACTCAGGTGACGCTGTAACCCGACACCTGGTGGTCTGGTCATGTGACCGCTGTCCTTCAGCTTCAAGGTCTCAGTGTAGTTTGAAACGCCTCATGAATATTTAAGTAGATGGCATTCCTAGTCCACATCACAGCTCGCCGTTTCCTTGTAATCGAACACTCAAATCAAATGCTCAAAGAATCCTGAAATAAAAGTGTAAATAACTGTTTTCAACACTGATAATAATCATAAATGTTTCTTGATCATCGAATCATCATATTAGAGTGATTTCTGAAGGATCATGTGACACTGAAGACTGGAGTAATCTCCCCGATCCAGAGCGTTAGACTGGTAGTGTGTGTAAAACTGAGTGTAGGTCAAAGGTCGCGCCGTGTTTAAAGCGCTCGTGGGCTTGAATCGGAGGAAAGACCTGCTGACTCCATTCCCGAGGTCTTTTGAAGGTCTTCAAAAACAAGATCTGGTTTCCCAGACTTCAGGAGAACAATCGTGCGGACGGGCGTCTCCTGCTCCGTTTGATACTTCAGAAACATCTGAGATATCATAACATAAACGCACATAATGTACACACACACGCGTACACCGACGCGCCGCTGAGGCTCTGAGCACAATAACTCGCATTAAAGCCCGGATCATATTCATATCTGCGGTCACATGATCTCTGAGTGACAGGTTACACTCTTTTAGTTTAATAGTACAAACGTCCTGCTTTTATCAAGTAAACGTGAGAATAACTTTGATATTGTTAGTAATATTTCAGCGGGTTTACTTGATCATCATCATCATTTATTATAGAAATTATGAGTATCAAATATGATCATCAGGCTTTTGAGTATTGCATCATTATTATTGTATTGCATTAAACTACAGATCATAAAACTAAGCATTTAAATATCATCTTACTAAGACACATTATAGGCAGATATTGATATTTAGATATGCACCAATAATTCTTTACAGAGGAAGAAAATAATCCATTATTTATCAAATTTTCTTATTGGACTGATGACGATAATAAGATTAAAAATGAACATGATATATATCGCTGATTTATTGTGATGTCATAAATATGATGCAAAACAAAACATGCAATTTTTTCTTTTCTTTTGTCTAAAGGTTCAATAAGCGGTTGCATTATGATGTCATATGACAGGGTTGCAGGTGTGTTTAGGGTCATTATCGTGACCTTTGACCTTCTTCCTGAGAGCTGGTCCTGCTCGTGCTGAGAGTGGAAAACACATTAATATCTGATATATATATTCTCCTCTGATCTTGTTTCGAGGTGTTTTACAGAAGTGTGTGTCAGGATCTCTCGCGGTGTGTGTGTGTGTGTGTGTGTGTGTGTGTTTCCCAGTGTGAAAACATGAACTAAAGATAAATAAATGTCTCGGGCGTCTCCTTCAGGACTCAGCGTGAGCCGTGGATGTTTGTGCTTCATTCTTCCCAGCGGTAGAACACACACAACATATGCATTACACACAAGAACACTCGTTAGAACACACACAACATATGCATTACACACAAGAACACTCGTTAGAACACACACAACATATGCATTACACACAAGAACACCGTAAAAAACATTTCACTCATTTTATGTCAGCTTGTTGCCAATGCAGTATTTCTCATTTTCATCTAGTGTAAGTAGAAGTACTAAAATTGGTTACACTTTATTTTAAGGTGTCGTTGTTACAGTGTAATTAATGAACAACATGGACTTACTATAGGCTTAGTGTAGGATTAGGGTTTGCATGTAATTATGCGTAATTTACTGTTATTACTACGGTAAGTGCGTGTGAAATAAAGTGTGTGTGTGTGTTGAGCTTTGGTAGTTTTTATTAATTTAAGGGTAACACATTGTTACAGTGTAATTATACATTTAAGTACTGAGTAATCTTAATTAACAACATGTACTTACTATAAGGGTTTGGTTGAGGGTTAGTTGCATGAAATTATGCATAATTTACTGTTATTACTACGGTAAGAGCGTGTAACGTGTAATAAGGACACTGTGAAATAAAGTGTGACCCTAAAACTCAACAGTTTCTGTCAGACACTGTAATCATATCAGATTACACTATATGACATTATTCTTGTCCTTCTGTAAACATTATTAAAGTGAACATCATAAACACACATCATCATGCTGAATGTGCTCGGAGACAGTCACGTGACCCGCTGGAGTGACCCAGATGAGCCAAACCCGCTTACAGCATCAAAGCCGGATAAATATAGAACTCTATTCACTTCTATTCTCTCTTCTATACTCTCTCTATGCCGATGCCGACTCATGCATCGGTCCATATGCATTCATATTCATCGCATTTATGCTGCATTAATCACATTAGCCCAAGGCCTGATTAAAAATGAATGTGTAAGTGCATCATCAGCACATGATCCACATCCTCATTTGTTGATATCCTCGTTCAGCATCATTCTGACAACGGGACCGTCCCGGCAGCAGCAAACACATCATCATCATCATAATCATCATCACTTCATATCAGAAAGCCTGCTTACCTTCAGGTCCGGTTATCAGTGCTGCTGCCTGTCTCCCTGACCTTCAGTCGCTGCTGCAGAGAGACGCTCCGCACGCGCGTTTGAATCAGTCGCCCGTGACGTCACTCGCGATTTCCCGGGGCGCGGTAACGGACTCTGTTATGGCGGAGGCTTGGCTCATGAATATTAATGAGGCGGCGTGACGTGCGCGCTAAGCGATTGGCTGCGAGGCAGGCGTGTGTTTAGGTGGGCGGGGTCACATCCGGGAAGGTTTACTGTCTGCAACGTCGTCACAGCGTAGTATAAATATTTATTATTCTGAGGTAAGAGGAGCGCACGAGCTCAACTCTTGTTTGTTATTCCAGTCACACAGTTTTTGGCCCTGCTTATAAACGCCTTAGCGGGGCTTATTGTACTAAAACAATCAGCAGGGAGAAGGAATTTTTTTCTCACATGATCCGCTTTTGTTGTAAACACATCATTCTGCCAAACAACACGTAATCCAAGAGGAAATACAATTATAGTACATTAATCAGAGGAGACAGTTTGGAGACAGGTTTGGATTTAACACAGTTTTACTTTGAACGAAAAAATGATCTTTCAGATAGACACGTGATGAATGAGTGAGGATTAGGCTCAACAGCGAACAGAAATATGGTTTTAGAACGGTTTGCTAACGTTCGTGTAAGTTGTAAAAACGTTATTTTTGAAAGTTGAAAAAAAAATCGATCATGCGAATGGTAAACGTTATGGGAAGTTGGGAACATTAGTTTGAACGTTAGTTTGAACGTTCTGACACAAGTCATGTGTCAGAACGTTGTTGTTCTGTTGTTTTTGTGCGAACGTTATTAAAGACCAGATAACTTTTCACGTTTAAATGTTCAACTGAGCAATAAATGTGTATATTTCTCGTCTTTCTCCCTCAAGCTAAATGTATACAATCAATGTCTTGTTCATGAATGGATCGTTCATTTTGCCTCAGTCACGTGACAAACGAACAAAATTACTCGAGAGGCGAACTAATCATTCCTGTTTCTCATTAATTATATTTGGCTGCATTGTTAGACTGCATATTTGTTACATTCATATTTAGGGGTTCAAGCCCGGAAACCCTATTGTTATTGTCAATTTTCCCATGATGCAGCATTCTCTAGAAAAATACCCCAAAATTTGAGATGGTGCTCGATGCAGAGCCAAATGGGAGGAGCTAGAGCTCCAGCCCCTCCCCTCGCTGGATTTAGTGAGCGGGGATTCGCTGCAGCTAGAGGTCTAGCTCACCCTTGCTGGATCTAGTGCGAGTTCAACCGTGATGGAAGGACAAGTTTGTTTTGATGCGCAAGATGCTGGCATACATCATATTGTATTTTTCTCTAATATTTGTCGTGATTATGATTAAATATTTATCGTTTCTGTGACAAACGCGTAAACACCTAATAAGAACATTACTCACACTGTGTGTGTGTGTGTTTGTGTTTGTTTCTAAAAACGGTTGAAACTTTGTATCTATTTATTATTTTATCTTTATAACGGTTTCGTTGTTTTCCTCACTTTTAAAGCTGCTTTGGACAAAAGCGTCTGCTTGATTATGTAAATTACTAGACTTAAAAGGCAATGTAAAAGCTTAGATAGTGCACCCCTATTTATTTTTTGTCCACCGCATTTACGTGACCTTGTCAGCCACAACATAATGACGTCACATATTTTCCAACCCAGCCCTCAGCCCCGTTCGCATGAAACAGCTTCCAGCGCGCCTGGATGGAGGTGGTGCTGCTGATGCTGGGGATGGAGGTGCTACCCAGCTAACAAAAAAAGGTCCCCAGAACGTCCCCTAAATGGCCTGTGCGAACGTCCCCCCGAACGTCCCCGTCCTCCTCCGGACGTTCAAAAGGACGTTCACATGACCAACAGCGGCCTTTCGGAACGTTTATGGGACTTTTATGGTTTTTTACTTTTTTTACCAAAAGAAAACAGCCATAGAAGACAAGTGAGAAATTGTAAGGACCAAAGATTTTATTTTAACTGAACAATTGTACAGGTGAGGGTGAGTGTGTGTGAGGGTGAGTGAGGGTGTGTGTGTGTGTGTGTGTGTGTGTGTGTGTGTGTGTGTTGGGGAGGGGTCTGGTCTGGGTCTGGGTCTGGGGCTGTCAGCTGTCGCCGGGGTTACTCCGATGGAAATTCTTCCTGTTGGCTTCTAACCTGAAATAACGAAATGAGCAGAGTATCCTATTGGTAACTGTTTTTATGTTATCATTGTGCAAATGCATCATAGGCTACAGCTCGATCCTATATGCTAGTAGGCCTATAGGCTATCATGTCTTTATCATAGGCAACTTCTACGTTCAAGCAATAGCCCCCAATGGACATTCATGTTAAATTTTTACTGTGCATAGCCTACATATTGTGTCCCCTGCAATTTGAACAACGGATGCATCAAACATTAGGCTATTCTGTGCTCTAAAAACTTATTAAAAAATATTTCATGGTATTGTGTCATGCAAGGTAAATGCAAAAGAAATGTGCGGGGTGGCCAGTGGGGGAGAGTTGAGACACTAGGCTACCCCAGATTTATGTTGAATTGTTCAGTGTTATGATAGCCTACTGTACACAGCCTATTAATACATAATGAAAATGCTTCGTTATTTTTTTCAGACACATTTATTATCATTAGCCTACTTTTGCCGGTGCTTGCTTGAACTGCACCCAGGATGGATTAATGCGATATAGTAATTGCTTAGGCTAAATGAATGACTAACGTTAAAAATATTTAGTCTATCAACTCTAATCAAATTAGATGGCCTTATCTAATGACATAAAGCCTATTTAAGTATTAGTATCCAGCTCTTTACATTACATTAGACGAGTTAGCATTTTATTAACCTAATAACAAAATAAAGTTTAAATTAAGATGCTATAAAAGGCTATGCTATTTCTATATAGCAGGCCTTATTCCACAAAGGACTGTTTATAAGGTGATAATCCGTTATACTGTAGGCTATCTTGAAGATTTTTGTAGGCTATCTTCTGGTATAAAGACGAAGATTGATATTTCGTTAATGAAATAAATAAGAACATATTGAAAAAAATGAACAACTCAGGTTATGTTATGTTAGATGTGTTTTTGTTTAATTATGAAGATAGCCTATTAACAAATATACATTTTAATATATTAGCCTATATAAAAAACATTATAGGACTATATAAAATATATTTAAAAATAGGGCCTTTATTTGTTTTATTTATATGTGGAAATAAATCTGATATTGGATGTGCATTTTGGACCTGCCGTGTGCGGACAGATCGTACATTCTGGCAATGTCGTAGGCTACGTCATTAACGTGATAGGCCGTTTATTTAAGCTTTTTCCTTCTCCATATCTTCCCAAGAAACTGTGGAATATCGCTAAAATGCAAACGCATATCAAACTGATCTTTTCTCTCTCTTTTGCTATTTATCTTGGCCTCACTGTAGAAGTAACCATGGCAACTGATCAACTGATAGAGTTACCACCTAAAATGGCGGCGCCTTCCCGGAATGCAACGCTGCGGGAAAAGATCGTGACGTAACTCTTTGATAGCGAGAAAGTTTACCTGCGCATGCGCGGCCCCGCCCACTAAATCCAGCGAGGGGAGGGGCTGGAGCTCTAGCTCCTCCCACTTGGCTCTGCATCGAGCCCCACTTGCAAAATTTGGGTATTCTGGGGTTTTCCAAAAACCTATTTTGCAAACTACTCCTCCTAGGTTTTTGGCCTGATCGGAACCAAACCACTGCAGAAATATTCTCAGGAGAGTGACTATCAATAACCATAAAACAAATTAGAAATTTTAATTCACGGTTGCTAAGGGTAACCAAAATGTTTGATGAGACCGGGGCCACTTTTACTAAAACGGCTATAACTTGTGAATGGAAAGAGATATTTCCACTAAACTCGGGACACATGTTCATGAGCTCAATCTGAGGTGACATGAAAAGAATCGTGACAATTGGCCACTTGGTGGCGCTATATCAGGGAAAAAATCATGAAAATGGCTATAACCGCACCCAACCGTTAGTCCGATGAAAATTTGTCCAGGGTGATAGTCTAAGAGAACATTGGCGTATCTCAAAAAACTCAGAATGCGTCATTGGCACAATGTCCTGAAGGAACGAAATGAGTTTTTTTATAACAAATTGTATCTGTATGGGCACACTTTGAGGACACCCAATAACAGTGGTGGAGATCAGGCGAGACGTGGCGCTTTAACAGTCAAAAAAACTCTAAAAACATATTTTTCCTTAACATTTCCATTTATCCAGCAATAATCTATGATCCAGTGCATCAAAAGCTGAGCTAACATCTAACAATACTGCTCCTACTGAGTTACTGTCATCAGTCTGTGCTCTCAATATCAATGCTGAAAATTAGAGAGAAAATTATTCTCCTTAAAGAATAATTGAATTTTATCACAAATGATCATTTTCAATACTTTGCTAAGATCTGGTAGCAAACTTATTGGTTGTCTATTAGGACCATTAAAACCATTAAAATGAATAACCTTTGCATCTTTCCAAGCTAAAGCTAAAATCCCTTTTTCTATACTGATATTAAAGATGTGGCAAACTGGTCCTGCCAAACAACATAAAATCATTAAAATCATTTCCAATTTCATATGGTTTAAAAATAGTAAAAAAATAGGTCGCCTGTATCAATAAAATAAAATAAGGAATTTGACTTGATTTCCTATCCATTATTTCATTGAGTTTTTTTTACAATCATATTTACATTCACTTATTTTAATTTAGTAAAACATTCTTTTCTTTTTCCTATTAATTTTAGTTTCTTGATTTCTTAATTTGCAATAGTCCCAATCCTCCTGTTCCCAGTTCTGTTTGCTGTACCCTTCTCTCCACATCTCTCTCAAACATGATGTTTTCCGGCTCATTAACAGTCCATGCCCGAACATTCCTCATGTACATCTTTCATAAGTGCATGTTTGTCCAGTAAAGGGTGAAATAATCTTTCAAATGCTGACGATGCATTGTCAGGGTGAAGTTCCTTATAAACATCAATCCAACATACATTATTTACGTCTGTACAAAATAATTCTTGACAATCTCATATATGATATTTTATAAATTACTTTTGGTTTCCTAAGTTTAAGTGTTAATAAATAAAAATAAAAGATAATATATTTTTACGCATGTGCTGAAAGGCCTTAAACCGCTTAAACCCCGATAAATGCTGCTTGCAGCTTTAATTCAGAATATGATTGTATATGATGATGATGTATTTTGGGGAATTTGGCTATTAAAAATCTTACATTTTAATTAGTGGTATATCTAAATTTATATAGAGCTGTGCGAAAACATCGTTTATATATATTTATATATGCAACTTTATTGACAGAAGTGTTGATGTGTGAGAGACACATGCGCCTCCAGGGGGCGTCATTGAGCTGATCCTCCTCCGGACTGAAACCTGGTGCAGATTCTGTTCAGATCTGTGCTATAGTCCTGCTGTTTCTGCGGTGTGTGTGCGGCAGGGTCTGGACTGGATCATCTACATTTACTAAAAAAAAAAAATACTTTTCGTTTTTTTATTTTTTACTCATGCATATTTTTTGTATAGCCAAAAATAGTCAGAGAAATGTGTGTTTGGACTGAAGTGTGAGGAGCAAGAAGCAGCAACACTGTGTGTGTGTGTGTGTGTGTGTGTGTGTGTGTGTGTGTGTGTGTGTGTGTGTGTGTGTGTGTTTGAGCTTGTGGTGCTGAAGCATCTAATAGAAAGTGTTAGAATAGCGGGTCAAGTGTAGACGAGAGAGAGGTTCAGTCGTCTCTTGAAGAGTCAGCGCCTTCAATCTGATGCGAGCGAGTGCAGGATTACGAACTCACACTCACACACACACAAGCACTATAACACACACACACACACACACACACACACACACACACACACACACACACACACACACACACACACACACACACACACTCTCTCTCTCTCTCTCTCTCTCTCACACACAAGCAACACAGCAGTAGTTTCCAAGTTTCCAAGCAACACAGCAGTAATGACTTTATGAACTTCTTCACTTATAAGATTGATAATATCAGGGACAAAATTATAACTATGCAACCGTCTACTACAGTATCACATCAGGCAGTGCATTGTAGTCTCCCTGAGGAAAAATTTGATTCATTCGTTGCTATAGGAGAGGAAGAATTTACTAAACTCATTAAATCATCTAAATCGACAACATGTATGTTAGACCCTATACCGACTAAGCTACTGAAAGAGATGCTTCCAGAGGTCATAGATCCTCTTCTTAATATCATTAATTCGTCTTTGTCTCTAGGATACGTACCAAAAAACTTTAAGCTGGCTATGATTAAACCGCTTGTTAAAAAAACGCAACTTGATCCTTCAGAATTAGTCAATTACAGGCCGATCTCGAATCTACCTTTTCTGTCAAAGATACTAGAAAAGGCAGTATCCTCACAACTGTGTTCCTTTCTTGAAAGAAATGATATCTGAGGATCTCCAGTCCGGATTTAGACCGTACCATAGTACCGAAACAGCTCTCGTTAGAGTCACAAATGATTTGCTCTTATCATCCGATCGTGGTTGTATCTCTCTATTAGTGTTACTCGATCTTAGCGCTGCGTTTGACACCATTGACCACAACGTTCTTTTAAATAGATTAGAACATTATGTTGGCATTACAGGAAATGCACTAGCATGGTTTAAATCATACTTATCTGACCGTTATCAGTTTGTAGCAGTAAATGATATGTCTCATCGATCACAGGTTAAGTATGGCGTACCACAAGGCTCAGTACTAGGACCGCTGCTGTTCACTCTGTACATGCTACCCTTACACACACACACACACACACACACACACACACACACACACACACACACACACACACACACACACACACACACACTGTACATGCTACCCTTAGGAGATATCATTAGGAAACATGGCATTAGCTTTCACTGTTATGCTGATGATACTCAGCTCTATATTTCTTCAAAACCTAACGAAACTTATCAATTCACAAAATTAACGGAATGCATAGCGGATATAAAATATTGGATGACTTGTAATTTCCTACTTATAAATTCTGAAAAAACAGAGATTCTAATTATTGGACAAAAAACTTCCTCACGTAATAATCTAGAATACTGTCTAACACTTGATGGCTGCTCTGTTAAGTCTTCGTCGTCGGTTAGGAACCTGTGTGTGTGTGTGTGTGTGTGTGTGTGGGTGTGTGTGTGTGTGTGTGTGCTCTTTGATACCAATCTTTCATTTGAAAGTCACGTGTCTAGTATCTGTAAAACCGCATTTTTCCATCTTAAAAATATATCTAAATTACGCCATATGCTCTCATTGACAAATGCGGAACAATTAGTTCATGCGTTCATGACCTCAAGGCTAGATTATTGTAATGCTCTACTGGGTGGTTGCCCTGCACGCTTAATAAACAAACTACAGCTGGTCCAAAACGCAGCAGCTCGAGTTCTTACCAGAACCAGGAAGTATGACCATATTAGCCCAGTTCTGTCAAAACTGCACTGGCTCCCTATTAAACATCGCATAAATTTTAAAATATTGCTGATTACTTACAAAGCACTGAATGGTTTAGCTCCGCAGTGCTTGAGCGAGCTCTTAACGCATTATAGTCCTTCACGTCTATTACGATCTCAAAATTCCGGCCAGTTGATTATACCTAGAATATCAAAATCGACTGCTGGCGGCAGATCCTTTTCCTATTTAGCACCAAAACTCTGGAACAGTCTTCCTACCATTGTCCAGGAAGCAGACACACTCTGTCAGTTCAAAGCCAGATTAAAGACACATCTCTTTGACCTAGCTTTCACATAATACATTATAGACTTCTATAATTTAATGTTATGCTGCATAGATTAGGTCAGCCGGAACCGGGAACACTTCCCAAAAATCCTGATGTACTCGTTACATCATGAGAAGAATGGCATCTACGCTAATTTTAGTGTCTGTGTTTATCCCAAGGTTTTTCCTGCAGCCTGCCGGATCCAGGCCGTATCCAGATCTGACGAAGGACCTTCGCCTGGACCGATGACAACGCAGTGCTGAAGTGCCAACTAGTCTCTCCCTATGGAGGATCCCACTACCACTCTACAGATAAGGCGTTGTCGGGAAAATTCGTCTTGCGGTCCTACCCCAAAGCAACAAATAAAATAAAATTCCTTATCAAAATTTATAAGGAAAGACAAGTATTTTGTTTAGGCTTGGCTTGTAGGGAATTCCAAACCTGCGTATATTCTAACGCACATAACTATAGAACCCATTCTAAATGCGCATGTGACCGCCATCAGCGTTTCTCACAGGTTCGCGTTTAAAGTCTGTGTAGAGAGAATGGTGTCGTCTTAGCGGCCCCTAATTTGGTGACAAATGATCGTTGCGACGGAACCAAATCAATTAAAACTAAGTTTAGATGGAAATAACTTAACTCTGCTGTAAAGCCGAAACAATCTCTGTTACCTTAAATTATACGTTTGTCTCTGTAAAGCTGCTTTGAGACAATCTACATTGTTAAAAGCGCTATATAAATGAAGATGACTTGACTTGACTTGACACACACACTCACACACTCACACACACACACACACACACACACACACACACACACACACACACACACACACACACACACACACACACACACACTCTCTCTCTCTCTCTCACACACACACACACACACTCACACACACTCTCTCTCTCACACACTCTCTCTCTCTCTCTCACACACACACTCTCTCTCAATCACACACACACTCACACACACTCTCTCTCTCACACACACTCTCTCTCACACACACACACACACACACACACACACTCTCTCAATCACACACACACACACACACACTCTCTCTCAATCACACACACACACACACACACACACTCTCTCTCTCACACACACACTCTCTCACACACACACACACACACACACACACACACACACACACACACACACACACACACACACACACACACTCACACTCACACACTCTCTCTCTCTCACACACACACACACACACACACACACACACACACTCTCTCTCTCAATCACACACACACTCAAAATAACTCGATTTACGACACAATAGAGGAGAAAAGACCAGCGCAACATGTTTCTTTAAAAATAAAGGATCTTTATTGCAATAATGAAGTTACTTTAAGTATCTTTCTCTTAGACTAAAGGTTCTTTACAGTGTAATAAAGGTTCATGATCCATCAAATATTGTGGTTTAAATCAGCAGCCGAATGATTGTATATCAGTGAGTCTGTGGAAGACGGTGTGTGATCGCGGCCCATGTTTCTCAACGATCCTCATTCACACACCACACACCGCTAGATAGTGTAGTTCCACTCTTTACTCCAATTGCTAACACACAATTTTGCAAACTAGGCTGGTTTTATCCAAAAAAATTAACACAACACTGCAAAACACCTCATATATCCTGCAAAGTGAAGCACTGCAACCAAAACTACATTAGCATTATCAAAATCCAACTTTTGCAGGAAATGACACACACTTCATTCATATTAGCAGAGTTTTGTCTAAGCAACTACACACTGCTGGCGTAATGAAGAGCGCTCTCAGCTTTAGTGTGCTTTACTATAATACTAAAATAGTTCAAATTCTAGAAAATTCTTCAGATTGTTCAGATACACAGACACACACATGCTGGTGAAACATTTACTTTTTTATTTTTCACCAAACAAAAATACGCTCACAAAAAAAAAACAGTAAACTGGAAAAGATAGAAGTGTTAACAGTAAAGCATTGAGGTGTTTGGTCAGGTGACGCATGTATCGGCCAATCAGATCATGGAGTGTCCTTTAGAATGGCAGTGTTTTGAAATAGCAATCACGTGACGTTATGTCAGATTGTTGTGTGTTACGCAGAGAACCGTGTTCAGTGTGTTTAAAAAGTGCCATTTTGAATTGCAAAATGTGTGTAAAGCAGAAAATGTGTTTAGACTTTTGGAGACTTGAAGAGGTTTTGCTCAGTGTGTGTGAGTTTAAATAATTGTGCTGTGTGTGTCATTTTAGTGTGTGAGCAACTGGAAAAATCTGTAATATAAGCCTGAACCGCAGAGAAGCTCCTGTGTGAGACTGAACCACACATGGGTTCCAGCGATGAGATGGGCTGTTCTGTCTCTGGCTTCTGTTGCTCTCTCTCCTCAGTTCTCCGTCTGCAGTTGTGGAGCGTCTGGCCTCTACTCTACACACTACAAGCCCTGCTGAGAGAAACATGGATCATCCCGTCTCGTATCGGCATCGGCATTCTCAGAAACATTCGCTCTCAAAGTTACGAACAAAGTAACAGTAATAGATCGATCGTTCAGAGCTACTCTGGTCTTTCTCAAAACATTATTATTGGAGCATTTTAGTCTGAAATGTTTCAGTTGAACGTTTTTTTTTTTTTAAATGTTTCTACTTGTTTCAGAACGCTCAGATTCAAAAGTAACATTCCATAATGTGTGAAGAATGATACAATGTTACTGTTCCCTTAACGTTCACAGAACCAAGAAGAAACGCTTTTGAAACATTTTGAACTTAATGATGGGATCGTTAACTAACAAGCAGAACATGTATTTGTGTGAGCTGGGGCTGATTTCAGATCTGTGAGGCTTTGCTTCTTTCTTTGACGGATGTTTTATATGTGTGTGTTTGTTGAGCCGCTCCGGTGAACACGATAATTACTTTTCTGCCCCAGTCGATGTTTAATAACCTCAAACGTGATCACTAGTTAACCAGACAAGTGCACTGATTAGTGCAGTGTGTGTCCTGGTGATGATGTGTGATCTGACACGGAAGAACACAAAGCTGAAATGATTTACTGTAACCCCTGCGTGACCTTATGGACAGGTTTGTCCTTTTCAGTTTTGTTTTCTTGATCACTTTGCCTGTGTTAATGCCAACTGCATACATTTTGGCACAGGTGTGTGTTTATATTGGAATTTTACTATTTCACCCCCATTTCCTTTAAAAAAAACTATTTTTCACCAGTAACACACAATAGTTCCTCTCAGGACCTTCAGGACAAGAATGTCCCCTTTGAAACCCATTAAAACTGCAATTTTTAATCCCATGGCCATTTAACTATAAGATGATGCAATCTCTGTTAACAGGCTTTCCTTCTCTTGGCAACGCTTCAGAATTTACAATTTTACTATATTTTACCAGATGTGCCATTTTCTCAGGTTTGGCCTATAAAGCAAACACTCGCTTTATTCCTGTTTCTGCTTCTGTGTATTATAGAGCCAACTGGACAAATTATGCAGCGATACTGTGTGTGTGTGTGTGTGTGTGTGTGTGTGTGTGTGTGTGTGTGTGTGTGTGTGTGTGTGTGTGTGTGTGTGTGTGTGTGTGTGTGTGTGTGGATGTCAGAGTGTGGTTTGTATGTGTGTAATGAAAAAAATGTGTTTTCTTTAAAATGAGACCAAACTTAAGTCTTTGTTCCCAAGCTATAGACCAGTGTGTAACTTTTTTTAATTGACGCACAAGAGTTAAACATCCAGATCTTGGTTATAGATCTGATAGATCTGATCTTTATCAAGAACGTTATTAAAGACCAGAACGAACGTTCTATTAACGTGTGAATGTTTGTTTATAATGTTGAGAGAACGTTCCCAGCTAACAAATTAAATTATGAGGACATAATTTATTTCTGAATGTTTCCTTGATGTTTTAAAAGCGTTTCTTCTTGGTTCTGTGAACGTTACGGGAACAGTAACGTATCATTCTTCAAACATTATAGAACGTTACTTTTGAATCTGAACGTTCTGAAACAAGTAGAAACATTTAAAAAACGTTACATTTAAAAACAAACATCCAACTGAAACATTCCATGATCTATGTTTTTGTTCTATTGTTCTGTGAACATTATTAAAGAGAGAACTTTCAAGGAACGTTCTATTAATGTTACTTTTGTTCATTACTTTGAGAGATAGATCTGAACTTTATTAAGCACATTATTAACGTTACTGGAAGAACGTTTGTTCATGACATTGAGAGAAGCTCGCCGGACTCGCTGGAGGTTTGGAGCGTCTGGCTCGCGGCCCTGAGGACAAACTCAGTGATTCAGTGTGTAATTTCATTAATTATAAGAGGCATGTGTGGTGAGCGCGGAGTGTGTCGTACACTGCTCTCTTTATGAGCCACTCGCACTCACAGACTTGGGTTTGTTTCTGAGAGCGGCCACACGTCTGACCTGAGCGGTTCTCTGTGTTCATGTGTTCATGTGTTCTCTGTGTTCATGTGGTCATGTGATCATGTGTTCTCTATTCTATGTGTTCATGTGTTCTCTGTGTTCATGTGTTCATGTGTTCTCTGTGTTCATGTGTTCTCTGTGTTCTGTGTTCATGTGATCATGTGATCATGTGTTCTCTGTGTTCATGTGTTCATGTGTTCATGTGTTCTCTGTGTTCTCTGTGTTCATGTGTTCATGTGTTCTCTGTGTTCTGTGTTCTCTGTGTTCATGTGTTCTCTATTCTATGTGTTCATGTGTTCTCTGTGTTCTGTGTTCATGTGTTCTCTGTGTTCTGTGTTCATGTGTTCTCTGTGTTCATGTGTTCTCTGTGTTCTGTGTTCATGTGTTCATGTGATCATGTGTTCTCTATTCTCTGTGTTCATGTGTTCTCTGTGTTCATGTATTCTCTGTGTTCATGTGTTCTCTGTGTTCATGTATTCTCTGTGTTCATGTGTTCTCTGTGTTCATGTGTTCATGTATTCTCTATGATCATGTGTTCTCTGTGTTCATGTGTTCATGTGTTCTCTGTGTTCATGTGTTCTCTGTGTTCATGTGTTCTCTGTGTTCATGTGTTCATGTGATCATGTGTTCTCTATTCTCTGTGTTCATGTGTTCTCTGTGTTCATGTATTCTCTGTGTTCATGTGTTCTCTGTGTTCATGTATTCTCTGTGTTCATGTGTTCTCTGTGTTCATGTGTTCATGTATTCTCTATGATCATGTGTTCTCTGTGTTCATGTGTTCATGTGTTCATGTGTTCATGTGTTCATGTGTTCTCTGTGTTCATGTGTTCATGTGTTCTCTGTGTTCTCTGTGTTCATGTGTTCTCTGTGTTCATGTGTTCATGTGTTCTCTGTGTTCATGTGTTCTCTGTGTTCATGTGTTCATGTGTTCTCTGTGTTCATGTGTTCTCTGTGTTCATGTGTTCATGTGTTCTCTTTGTTCATGTGTTCTCTGTGTTCATGTGTTCTCTGTGTTCATGTGTTCATGTGTTCTCTGTGTTCATGTGTTCTCTGTGTTCATGTGTTCTCTGTGTTCATGTGTTCTCTGTGTTCTCTGTGTTCATGTGTTCATGTGAGCATGTGTTCTCTGTGTTCTCTGTGTTCATTTGTTCTCTGCGATCATGTGTTCATGTGTTCATGTGTTCTCTGTGTTCTCTGTGTTCATGTGTTCTCTGTGTTCATGTGTTCTCTGTGTTCATGTGTTCATGTGTTCTCTGTGTTCATGTGTTCTCTGTGTTCATGTGTTCATGTGTTCATGTGAGCATGTGTTCTCTGTGTTCTCTGTGTTCATTTGTTCTCTGCGATCATGTGTTCATGTGTTCTCTGTGTTCATTTGTTCTCTGCGATCATGTGTTCTCTGTGTTCATGTGTTCTCTGTGTTCTCTGTGTTCATGTGTTCTCTGTGTTCATGTGTTCTCTGTGTTCATGTGTTCATGTGTTCATGTGTTCTCTGTGTTCATGTGTTCTCTGTGTTCATGTGTTCATGTGAGCATGTGTTCTCTGTGTTCTCTGTGTTCATTTGTTCTCTGCGATCATGTGTTCATGTGTTCTCTGTGTTCATTTGTTCTCTGCGATCATGTGTTCTCTGTGTTCATGTGTTCTCTGTGTTCATGTGTTCTCTGTGTTCATTTGTTCTCTGCGATCATGTGTTCTCTGTGTTCATGTGTTCTCTGTGTTCATTTGTTCTCTGCGATCATGTGTTCTCTGTGTTCTCTGTGTTCATGTGTTCATGTGTTCTCTGTGTTCTCTGTGTTCATGTGTTCTCTGTGTTCATGTGATCATGTGTTCTCTGTGTTCTCTGTGTTCATTTGTTCTCTGCGATCATGTGTTCATGTGTTCTCTGTGTTCATGTGTTCTCTGTGTTCATGTGTTCATGTGTTCTCTGTGTTCTCTGTGTTCATGTGTTCATGTGTTCTCTGTGTTCTCTGTGTTCATGTGTTCTCTGTGTTCATGTGTTCTCTGTGTTCATGTGTTCTCTGTGTTCATGTGTTCTCTGTGTTCTCTGTGTTCATGTGTTCTCTGTGTTCTCTGTGTTCATGTGTATATGTGTTCTCTGTGTTCTCTGTGTTCATGTGTTCATGTGAGCATGTGTTCTCTGTGTTCTCTGTGTTCATTTGTTCTCTGCGATCATGTGTTCATGTGTTCTCTGTGTTCATGTGTTCATGTGTTCTCTGTGTTCTCTGTGTTCTCTCTGTTCTCTGTGTTCATGTGATCATGTGTTCTCTGTGTTCTCTGTGTTCATTTGTTCTCTGCGATCATGTGTTCATGTGTTCTCTGTGTTCATGTGTTCTCTGTGTTCATGTGTTCATGTGTTCTCTGTGTTCTCTGTGTTCATGTGTTCATGTGTTCTCTGTGTTCTCTGTGTTCATGTGTTCTCTGTGTTCATGTGTTCTCTGTGTTCATGTGTTCTCTGTGTTCATGTGTTCTCTGTGTTCTCTGTGTTCATGTGTTCTCTGTGTTCTCTGTGTTCATGTGTATATGTGTTCTCTGTGTTCTCTGTGTTCATGTGTTCATGTGAGCATGTGTTCTCTGTGTTCTCTGTGTTCATTTGTTCTCTGCGATCATGTGTTCATGTGTTCTCTGTGTTCATGTGTTCATGTGTTCTCTGTGTTCTCTGTGTTCATGTGTTCTCTGTGTCCATGTGTTCTCTGTGTTCATGTGTTCTCTGTGTTCATGTGTTCTCTGTGTCCATGTGTTCATGTGTTTCATGTGTTCATGTGTTCTCTGTGTTCATGTGTTCTCTGTGTTCATGTGTCCATGTGTTCATGTGTTTCATGTGTTCATGTGTTCTCTGTGTTCATGTGTTCTCTGTGTTCATGTGTTCTCTGTGTTCTCTGTGTTCATGTGTTCTCTGTGTTCTCTGTGTTCATGTGTTCTCTGTGTCCATGTGTTTCATGTGTTCATGTGTTCTCTGTGTTCATGTGTTCTCTGTGTTCATGTGTTCATGTGTTCTCTGTGTCCATGTGTTCAGGTGTTCATGTGATCATGTGTTCATGTGTTCTCTGTGTCCATGTGTTCATGTGTTTCATGTGTTGATGTGTTCTCTGTGTTCATGTGATCATGTGTTCATGTGTTCTCTGTGTTCATGTGTTTCATGTGTTCTCTGTGTTCTCTGTGTTCATGTGTTCATGTGTTCTCCGTGTTCTCTGTGTTCATGTGTTCTCTGTGTCCATGTGTTCATGTGTTTCATGTGTTCATGTGTTCTCTGTGTTCATGTGTTCATGTGTTCTCTGTGTTCATGTGTTCATGTGTTCTCTGTGTCCATGTGTTCATGTGTTCATGTGATCATGTGTTCATGTGTTCTCTGTGTCCATGTGTTTATGCGTTTCATGTGTTCATGTGTTCTCTGTGTTCATGTGTTCATGTGTTCTCTGTGTTCATGTGTTCATGTGTTCTCTGTGTCCATGTGTTTATGTGTTTCATGTGTTCATGTGTTCTCTGTGTTCATGTGTTTCATGTGTTCATGTGTTCTCTGTGTTCATGTGTTCTCTGTGTTCTCTGTGTTCATGTGTTCATGTGTTCATGTGTTCTCTGTGTTCTCTGTGTTCTCTGTGTTCATGTGTTCTCTGTGTTCATGTGTTCATGTGTTCTCTGTGTTCATGTGTTCATGTGTTCTCTGTGTCCATGTGTTTATGTGTTTCATGTGTTCATGTGTTCTCTGTGTTCATGTGTTTCATGTGTTCATGTGTTCTCTGTGTTCATGTGTTTCATGTGTTCATGTGTTCTCTGTGTTCATGTGATCATGTGATCATGTGATCATGTGTTCATGTGATCATGTGATCATGCATCTGTTTCGCATTCTTGCTGTTGTCGGTTCTGGTTGGATTTGAGTTTGTGAGAGACAAACTATTATTTGTTTATAATTCACACGCAGGGTAAAACAGTCTCTAACAGCACACCTGACGAGTCAAGTCACCTTCATTGCGGACATTTAATTTAATTATTGATCTCCTGCATTGACAGCATTATATGAGAACTGAACTGAGCTGGATGATGACATCACCGTTTTCTCCAGAGCGGCTATATATATATATGTGACCCTGGATCACAAAACCAGTCTTATGTTGCACAGGTATATTTGTGGCAATAGCCAACAAAACATTGTATGGGTCAAAATGATAGATTTTTCTTTTATGCCAAAAATCATTAGGATATTAAGTAAAGATCATGTTCCATGAAGATATTTTGTAAATTTCCCACCTTAAATATATAAAACATTTATTTTTGTGAATGGATGCAGCACTATCGCCAATAGAAATGGACAACTTTAAAGGCGATTTTCTCAATATTTCGATTTTTCTGTACCCTCAGATTCCAGATTTTCAAATAGTTGTATCTCGGCCAAATATTGTCCTATCCTAACAAACCATACATCAATGGAAAGATTATGTATTCAGCTTTCAGATGATGTATAAATCTCAATTTAAAAAAAATTACCCATAAGACTGGTTTTGTGGTCCAGGGTCACATATATACATAAATTAACCAAATTAATAACTTTTTTACAACAAAAATGAACCATCACTGAACTTATTAGGCTGGACTAGATGATATTTAAATGCTTTTTCAAGTTTTCAAACATATAATACAATGATGATTGAGAGATGAAGAAATAAATCTTCCTCAAAAGCCTGATGATCATATTTGATACTCATGATTTTTATAATAAATGATGATGATAATCAAGTAAACCCTCTTCAGTCCAGCTGAAATATTACTAACACTTATATTATAACAGTAATATTGCTAAGTTATTCTCACGTTAACTTGATAAAATCAGGACAGATTCGACAGCAGAAGCTCGAGCTGAAGGACGCTTGACTGGATATAAGAGTCTAAACTCACAGGAGGACTGATCATGTGATCATCAGATATGAATATGATACCGGAGCTTCATAGGGTTAATGACTCGTGTTAGGGATTCTTGCCTGAACAAACAGCAGTAAGTGCAGTTCCAGAATACCCAGAATGCCCTGCTCCTCCACAGACCGCAGATATACCTGCAGGAATGAGTGTGTGTGTCTCTGCACAGAATCGGCCCTTCTTCCACTCATAAACACCGTCAGCTGTCAAACACACGGCCATGTTTGTGCTGGCGGAGACGAGCCACCGGAGCAGTGCATGCTGGGAAGGCAGGGTTTCTGCTATTCTGAGTATAATGACTGGCATCTGTCCACAGACCCGAGACTCAGGACTCATTTAAGAGACTGAGAGACTGATCTTTTACACTGAAGATATTACATTCATATTTACATCATTAAACAGATGCCGTTATAAACACTAGTGTTGGGCGTAACACGTTACAAGTAACACGAGTTACCTAATCAGAGTTCTCACTAGTAAAGTGATGCATTACTTTTACATTTACAACAAAATATCTGAGTTTTTCTTAATAAGTTGTTTTAGTTAAAACAAACAAGCAAATCCAGCCCAGGTGAGAGATAGTGACGTAACATTTTAATTTCCATAAAAAGTTGCTTTTTTAGGGAGTAACGCAATATTGTAACGCATTACTTTTAAAAGTAACTTTCCCATCACTGATAAACACACAGACATCACGATCTATGGCTTTATTAATAGTGTTAAAGTAACATGTTTATTAGTGAAGTCACAGGTTGTTATTATTAAGAATAAAAATGAATAAATAAATAAATAAAAGGACATTCGCATATTTCACATAAATAAATAACAACAACACAACCATTATAAATAATTCATTTAATATAATAATATATTTATTTAATATGTTTTTACGTATAAATTGCTTGCAGGCAAGATAAGATATGCCTTTACATTTCTTTTTTAAATCAATGCTTAATAAGTTGTTGTGTTTAATAATAGATCGAGCTGAACCGGACGATCATTTGCTTGAGGCCATAATCATGATTAGAAATTAAAAGCAAATGCCGTTTGCTTAATAAGAATTGATTTCTGTCTGTTTGTCCCTCTGATTATGTAGGACAATCAAATATTCAATCCAACCACTAACCTACTTATAATTCATAATGCTCGGGGAAACGTGTCATGATTCCTGGATAATGAACTCAGGAGACGTGAACTAGTATGGAAGATTGTTCCTGTAAAGGGTTTAGTGAAAACATACTTTTCTGATGGGTTTGGGACATACAGCTCGTTCACACCTTGTTATGAACATGTTTTACTCGTGTTTTAAGGGCCAAAATCATCTTTCTCGTTAAACAGTTTTATATGTTCAAGTGATTTCATGCAAGCTGCTGAAATCATAATTGATAACATACTGAGTCAAATGTACTTTTTATGATGTAAAAAGTGAAATTATGAGTTATAATTTTGAGATGAAAAGTCGAAATTAGGGCTTAAAAAGTCAAATTATCACATTAAAAGTCAAACATATGACATACTAAGTCATAATTATCCGATGAAAAGTCGAAATTGACATACTAAGCACGAAAATTCAAAATTATTGTGACAGACATGTGTCTGAAAAACTGATTATGAAATAAAAACGCTAAATGATACGGAGCCCCTAAAGAGACACGGAAAGAAAAAAATGTGTCAATGCTTTTGCGTACTCTCGCAAAATGTTTTGATAGTGTCTGTACTACATTACCCAGAACCCCTCTCGCTGTTCGGCCCACGGGAGCGCGCGCCGCGGAATGCTGCTCTGATTCCAGCGCGCGGTGGAAAAAAGTTCCTCAGAGATGGAGCGGTTGGTGAGGCGCTGATTCCTGCACTTTTATTCATGATAGTAAACGCGAAAAGAGAGTTCAGTTGACGCGGACCTGCTAAGATCTTTGTTCTCTTTCATATTCGTGCGGAATTTTAACTTTTAAGGATCGATTTTGTGGACTTTTTGTCAGTTTTGTTGTTGTGGGTGAAAATGCCGCAGCCCGCTCGCGCTGTGAGCTTCGCGCTGCTTGTGTTTCACCTCACGGGATTTAAAGCGCTTCACGGAGACTCGGAACCGGACCTGGACCCGGACCCGTGCCCGTCCGTGTGCTCGTGTGTGGGATCCCTCGCCGACTGCAGTGCGCTGAAACACGGCAGGATCTCGGAGCGACTGCCCGCGCGGATCAGGAGCCTGTGAGTGTGTTTTACCTCAGATCCTTTGTGTCTCTCTCACTGGAACACGATCAAAACATCCACATTCGTTTAAATATGGGAAAAACACTCAAGGTGGAGAACGATAGCAGTGTGCGGACAGCTCATAGATCACTGAAGTGAAAAACAACTTAAACAAACAAAGCTGAATCTAGGATAAACAAACTTTTCTCCGTCTAAACAGTGACAGTGATAGTTGAGTTAGTTTGATCGATTTTCCTCGTGTGTGTGTGTGTGAGAGAGAGAAAGAGAGAGACAGTGTGTGTATGTGTGAGAGAGAGAGTGTGTGTGAGAGAGAGAGTGTGTCTGTGTGTGAGAGAAAGTGCCTGTGTGTGTCTGTATATCTTTGTGTCTGGTGTGTGTTCAGTTTAAAGGCCCAAAGAATTTAACAAAAACCTCGATATTACCCAAGTATTTTCTCTTGATCTATCTAGAAGTTCAGACAGATTCTTAAAGAAAGAGAAATAAAATCATATTTTCAACATCATCTTAATAATAACATGATTAATGGACCAATAGTGTTGGATCTGAATCCTCCAGAGCTCTGAAAGCTTTACCAGCTGATGTTTAGCTTGTGTTATTTTATTCTTGAAGAACAAACACATTATAATTAAAGTGCTTTCACTCATTTCTCAAAGTCAGGACTTGTCGATGTCATGGACCCTTAATTATGATGATTTACTTTCCTATATATATTCATAAAGACCCATTTATACAGTTATAAATGTGTGCAATATTGCCTGTAAAATATTGACACATCTCTATTCTTGTTCTGCTCATCATTAGTTTACTGTTGATGTTTGAGGTTCAGCCATCCTGACATTACAGACCAGGAAACAGTGATGTCAGATTATGAAATTATAGCCGATATATGATTTATTTTAGGGCTGTGAAGCGATTAATCGCATCCAAAATAAAAGTTTGTTTACATAATATATGTGTGTATACCATGTATAATTATATTGCATATATAAATACACACACATGCATGTATATATTTAAGAAAATGTGTTATTTATATATAAAATATTTATATATAAAGTAAATATATATACAGTATGCAAATATTTCTTAAATATATAGTATGTGTGTGTATTTATATATACAAAATAATTATACACAGTACACACACATATACTATGTAAACACAAACTTTTTTTTTTTTTGGTTGCGATTAATCGTGATTAATCGTTTAACAGCCCTAATTTAGATTAAATATTATAATTAGTGTTTATTACTGAACTTTTTCCCGCCAGTTTGAGTGTGAGAGTTATGATCGGCGTATGAGAGTTATGATCAGCGTATGTCTCGGTTTGAGAGTTATGATCGGCATATGAGAGTTATGATCGGCATATGAGAGTTATGATCGGCATATTAGAGTTATGATCGGCGTATGAGAGTTATGATCGGCGTATGTCTCGGTGTGAGAGTTATGATCGGCATATTAGAGTTATGATCGGCGTATGAGAGTTATGATCGGCGTATGTCTCGGTGTGAGAGTTATGATCGGCATATTAGAGTTATGATCGGCGTATGAGAGTTATGATAGGTGTATGTCTCGGTGTGAGAGTTATGATCGGCATATGAGAGTTATGATCGGCGTATGAGAGTTATGATCGGCATATGAGAGTTATGATCGGCGTATGTCTCGGTGTGAGAGTTATGATCGGCATATGAGAGTTATGATCGGCGTATGTCTCGGTGTGAGAGTTATGATCGGCATATGAGAGTTATGATCGGCATATGAGAGTTATGATCGGCGTATGTCTCGGTGTGAGAGTTATGATCGGCATATGAGAGTTATGATCGGCATATGAGAGTTATGATCGGCATATGAGAGTTATGATCGGCATATGAGAGTTATGATAGGTGTATGTCTCGGTGTGAGAGTTATGATCGGCATATGAGAGTTATGATCGGCGTATGAGAGTTATGATCGGCGTATGTCTCGGTGTGAGAGTTATGATCGGCATATGAGAGTTATGATCGGCGTATGTCTCGGTGTGAGAGTTATGATCGGCATATGAGAGTTATGATCGGCATATGAGAGTTATGATCGGCGTATGTCTCGGTGTGAGAGTTATGATCGGCATATGAGAGTTATGATCGGCATATGAGAGTTATGATCGGCGTATGAGAGTTATGATCGGCGTATGTCTCGGTGTGAGAGTTATGATCGGCATATGAGAGTTATGATCGGCGTATGAGAGTTATGATCGGCATATGAGAGTTATGATCGGCGTATGTCTCGGTGTGAGAGTTATGATCGGCATATGAGAGTTATGATCGGCATATGAGAGTTATGATCGGCGTATTCCTCGGTGTTGGTAAAGCGAGGGGTGAAAGAGTGAGTGGATGTTGTGGAGTTTCAGGAGCTGATGCTCATTCACACACCGCACATGTTCAGGCATTAAACTGTGAGCTTTTGTTTTCCCCAGGCCCATTATTTCTGCTGAATTAGCAGCTAAACCCAACCAGAGATGGAAGCCATTAAGAGCCGATGTGTGTGTGTGTGTGTGTGTGTGTGTGTGTGTGTGTGTGTAGAGAGAGAGAGAGAGGCCTGAAGTCGTTAGCTGTGAATAACTCTCGCTGCCAGAATGGAAAAATAGAAGGAAAAAAAGCTTTTCATGATTTACATCTGGAAAGATCCAGGGTTTCTTCAGAGCCGGGGAGCGTTAGAGTCGCCAGCTGCTGTTTAACACCGGCACACTCATACTGGAAAATGGACAAAATCGTTATAAATATGAGTGAAAACTAAACGTCAGCATTATCAGCAGTGCTGTGTGTTTTCATCTTTGACGTGTGGTGTTTATGGGCCTGTTTATGTTGGAAGTTATTGTTAATTTAGCATGTTGTTAAATAGTGCTATGGGAATAACGTGGAACATGAATATGATAATTGTATAATTATCATCACTAACCCATAGTTTTGAAACCGTTATTGAACTGAATTGGTCTGAATAACGACTCTATTGTCTTTTACAGCAGAATTCCTCTCAGTGATTCTGTTATTAAGCGGTTTATTACTGTGAAACGATTCAGCGCATCCTAAATAAAAGTTTGTGTTTACATAATATATGTGTGTGTACTGTGTATAATTATTTTGTATATACAAATAAATACACACATGCATGTATATATTTAAGAAATATTTCCATGTATATACTGTTATATATATGCACACACAATTTATATTAAATATAAATATTTTACATATAAATAACACATTTTATTAACACATTTTTCTTAAATGTATACATGCATGTGTGTATTTATTTATATATACAAAGTAATTATACACAGTACACACACATATATTATGTAAACACAAACTTTTATTTTGGATGCGCTGAATCGATGAGCACTTTGATGCAATCTGATTTAAAGCCCAGACTGAACCTGTGAAAATCCAGAGGAAAATCTGTGTGATGGAATTAAACACGAGCCGTTTCCATCCACATTAAATTTGTGCACAAAGTTGGAATAAGGCATAAAACATGTGCAGTGTTTCCGTCTCGTGTTGAAGAGAACATCATCATCTCTTCCTGAGAAACTGCTGCTGAATATCAGGAATAACCTCTGCGCTTCTGCAGTCGGACTCTCTTCCCTCCATCATAAACAAGTGTTACTCCAGCTATCCAATCACAGCCTCCGCTGAGGGTTTACTCAGTAAATGTGTTTCTATCGTAGTTTAGTTTTATGGGATAAAAATGTATCCGCCTCAATTGTGCGCATAATGTACGTAAAAATAGTTATAATATTTTTTTCACTAGTGTGATCAGGACACTATAGTTCATTTATGTAAGTGAGGAGTAGGGGTGCAACGGTACAGATAGCCCACGGTACGGTCCGTACCTCGGTTTTTGGGCCACGGTCTCGGTTCGGTTTCGGTACATGTTTTGTGCAGAAAGAGACTGCTATTTCATCCCAAAAATATGTTTTATTTTTCTTATGAGCATAAACAGAATGTCACAGTAGGAAGAACATCAATGTATGGAATAATTTAACACTCTAGTCTGTACTGAACAACACTAAGTAATACAACCTCTTCAACTATCACTTATATGAAATACAAAATGTAAACAAACACACTTCAAAATATTCAAGTGGATCCCAATTCCAAACCTTGATAACTGGTATATGAAGTGATCAATGTGAAAGAAAAAGTGCACTTTTACCTTTAACAAACATAAATTAGCTTGTGCTTTGAATAAAAAAAAAGCAGAGCAAAATAATATAAAAAAATATATACTGCATTCAGGATACAAAGTGCAATGTTATTTACTCATCCACACTATTGAGAGATTCTTGTGCAAAAAGATGAGCCTATCAACACTGTCTGGTGCCAGGCGAGACCGGTTGGCACTAACGATGTCCCCAGCAGTAGAGAAAATTCTCAACTTTTCAGAATGCCGCAAGCGCACCGTAGGTCACGTGACAAGAACCAACCAGAGCGCAGCTGATGGTTGCTTTAGCAACGACAGACGCCTCCGGAGCGCAACCGCCCTAGCGCTTTGGAAAAAGGAGAACGCGGCGCGCCTAGCGTTTTCTACGCGTTTTTAGGCGCGAATTCCGCGATATGTGAACAAGATAAGCTAAAGCAAAAACTAAAAGGATCAGCGCAAACTCAATGGCAAAACCGAAGTCCCGCGGGACACGAGGGTAGATTGTACCGTGCAGGGCTGACCGAACGGTCCGGGATTTTACCGTGTACCGTTGCATCCCTAGTGAGGAGAGCAAAATCATGTAAACTGTGACATATTATACCCAAATATTCTTCATATTTCTGAATTATTAATCTGAATTTTCCATATTTCTGACCAATTTCTACCCAAGCGTGCCGCACAAGCCCTGAAAAGTGAAGCCAAAACGTCTCGATCGCCCCCCAGTGACTGGTCCTAGTACAGGTCATAAGCCCCGCCTCCCCTTGTTATTCAACGGGACGTGAGACCAATTAAACAATTAAATTACACTTCAAATATCTTTTTTCTAAAGGTGGTTTCTTTCATTTGCTGTCGTTTTTATCACGCTGATGTAAGTTCAAGTGTCTGTTTCAAAAATAAGTTGTTTTTTAGTTAGTTACGTGAAGCGGTGGTGTAACGTCTTGATTGACAGCTGTGATTGACAGGTTCTCTGAGCGAAGTAGTCACTGAAGCACCAACGGACATTTTTTTCGGGATCTTCGGAGGACTGAGGAGATTGTATTTAATTTATTTTAACAAGCCTCTTGTCGTACTGCAATCAATTTTTAAAAAAGTGTGCAGAATCCACTCTCCCTGAGTGAGTTCTGCGAGAGTGAGGGCGGAGCGCTGATTTCGCGGCTTTACTTCCTGCTCACTACTGCGCAGGTCTGGTCCCGAGATCGCTACTGCGCAGACTCAAGTTCCAATATGTCAGCGCCATATCAGGACACTGGCAGCTTCAGTTCTCATCAATGGAAGAGAGCGAAGGGGCGTCGTCCATCTTTTTTTACAGTCTATGTTTCTACCAGTGACATTAAGGACCAAAACTGATTGGGACACTTTGAGCTGATCATGTTTTGCTGAAGTGTGTTGTCTTTAATTGCTAATGCTCTTTTTACACACAGACTGAACACAATGAAGCATTGCTTGGTGATTGGTTGAGCTAAACTGGTATTATCTAATTGTGTAGTTAAATTTACCAGCTGACAGATATTCAACATAATTCATGTGTGAGACAGTCTAACAGAAGGACGGACAAAACCAGTCAAACATCAGCTGAGTTCTGCTCATATTTCATTACCGTTCTCTAAACTATAGCGGATAAACTGATAATGTGAGAAATGTTGAAGACGTCTGAATATATTTGGGTTCGACTGTATATTGTTATTAATCTGTGTTTAGGTTTAAAGGAAGAGTTTTACAGTTAAATCGATGATTAAAAGCACCAGAGTAAGAAACCAAGGCTCATGAAGTTGTTGTATTGAAGCTCCACCTGGAAAACATCTGTCCAGATCCAGAAGCTGAGGTGGCGCTCACTTTCCCTGCGTTCCCAATAGATGATCAGTCGTTACTCTCCTCGTTTGAGCTGATGGAGTCCAGATGGAGGAGCTTCAGCTCGGAGATTCACACTTCATCAACACCAACACACACTGTGTGGCAAACCATTACCTTTGACTGTCTGTACCAAGCGTGCCGCACAAGCCCTGAAAAGTGAAGCCAAAACGTCTCGATCGCCCCCCAGTGACTGGTCCTAGTACAGGTCATAAGCCCCACCTCCCCGTGTTATTCAACGGGACGTGAGACCAACTAAACAATTAAATTACACTTCAAATATCTTTTTTCTAAAGGTGGTTTCTTTCATTTGCTGTCGTTTTTATCACGCTGATGTAAGTTCAAGTGTCTGTTTCAAAAATAAGTTGTTTTTTAGTTAGTTACGTGAAGCGGTGGTGTAACGTCTTGATTGACAGCTGTGATTGACAGGTTCTCTGAGCGAAGTAGTCACTGAAGCACCAACGGACATTTTTTTCGGGATCTTCGGAGGACTGAGGAGATTGTATTTAATTTATTTTAACAAGCCTCTTGTCGTACTGCAATCAATTTTTAAAAAAGTGTGCAGAATCCACTCTCCCTGAGTGAGTTCTGCGAGAGTGAGGGCGGAGCGCTGATTTCGCGGCTTTACTTCCTGCTCACTACTGCGCAGGTCTGGTCCCGAGATCGCTACTGCGCAGACTCAAGTTCCAATATGTCAGCGCCATATCAGGACACTGGCAGCTTCAGTTCTCATCAATGGAAGAGAGCGAAGGGGCGTCGTCCATCTTTTTTTACAGTCTATGTTTCTACCAGTGACATTAAGGACCAAAACTGATTGGGACACTTTGAGCTGATCATGTTTTGCTGAAGTGTGTTGTCTTTAATTGCTAATGCTCTTTTTACACACAGACTGAACACAATGAAGCATTGCTTGGTGATTGGTTGAGCTAAACTGGTATTATCTAATTGTGTAGTTAAATTTACCAGCTGACAGATATTCAACATAATTCATGTGTGAGACAGTCTAACAGAAGGACGGACAAAACCAGTCAAACATCAGCTGAGTTCTGCTCATATTTCATTACCGTTCTCTAAACTATAGCGGATAAACTGATAATGTGAGAAATGTTGAAGACGTCTGAATATATTTGGGTTCGACTGTATATTGTTATTAATCTGTGTTTAGGTTTAAAGGAAGAGTTTTACAGTTAAATCGATGATTAAAAGCACCAGAGTAAGAAACCAAGGCTCATGAAGTTGTTGTATTGAAGCTCCACCTGGAAAACATCTGTCCAGATCCAGAAGCTGAGGTGGCGCTCACTTTCCCTGCGTTCCCAATAGATGATCAGTCGTTACTCTCCTCGTTTGAGCTGATGGAGTCCAGATGGAGGAGCTTCAGCTCGGAGATTCACACTTCATCAACACCAACACACACTGTGTGGCAAACCATTACCTTTGACTGTCTGTACCAAGCGTGCCGCACAAGCCCTGAAAAGTGAAGCCAAAACGTCTCGATCGCCCCCCAGTGACTGGTCCTAGTACAGGTCATAAGCCCCACCTCCCCGTGTTATTCAACGGGACGTGAGACCAACTAAACAATTAAATTACACTTCAAATATCTTTTTTCTAAAGGTGGTTTCTTTCATTTGCTGTCGTTTTTATCACGCTGATGTAAGTTCAAGTGTCTGTTTCAAAAATAAGTTGTTTTTTAGTTAGTTACGTGATGCGGTGGTGTAACGTCATGATTGACAGCTGTGATTGACAGGTTCTCTGAGCGAAGTAGTCACTGAAGCACCAACGGACATTTTTTTCGGGATCTTCGGAGGACTGAGGAGATTGTATTTACTTTATTTTAACTTTATTTTTTTACAGTCTATGGTCTGTACTCAAACAAACGATTCTTCTGAGTCATCTCAGTGGTTTGATTCTAATGAGTCATCTCAGTGGTTTGAATCACTCCAACAAATGTTTTGCTGTATCCTGATTGGATGCTTATGATGGTGTGTGTAGTTAAAGAATATTATAAATGGTATTTTCTTTTTGGCATCAGTGTTTCCATGAAGAACCTTTAACAGGAGCATTTGTGTGTGATGTAGGTTTGAATATTTGGATCATTAATACTGACGAGTTGAATTGGCGTGATGATGTCATACTGTACGAGTGTTTTGTTGAGTTTGTTCGTTCTCTTCAGAAACTCTTTGACGGCTGTCTTCTTCTTTGCAGGGATCTGAGCCATAACAAGTTGCGCACGTTTCCCGAAGCGCTGTTCTCCAGCCTGCCACACCTCAGCGAAATGTGAGTGTGTGTGTGTGTGTGTGTGTGTGTGTGTGTGTGTGTGTGTGTTTTGGGGTATTTTTTCTCCTTGAATGTGTGAAATCTACTTGTGTAACCATTTGGTTCTCTGTTCACAGAAAACTGAATAACAACGACTTCGAGTCGATCCCGGATTTGGGCCCAGATGCTGGAAACCTCAGCTGTCTGATTCTGTGAGTGTGAGGCGTTATCATCAGATTTACTCCTGTTTAGACCCAACATGACAGCTTACACCTCGTCCAATGAGTGAGTTTGGGGGAGGGGCTATCTGTTTGCCTTCCCAATGAGTGAGTTTGGGGGCGGGATTATCTGTTTGCCTGCCCAATGATTGAGTTTGGGGGCAGGACCATCTGTTTGCCTGCCCAATGAGTGAGTTTGGGGGCGGGGTTATCTGTTTGCCTGCCCAATGAGTGAGTTTTGGGGGTGGGACCATCTGTTTGACTGACCAATGAGTGAGTTTGGGGGCAGGACTATCTGTTTGCCTGCCCAATGAGTGAGTTTGGGACCATCTGTTTGACTGACCAATGAGTGAGTTTGGGAGCGGGACTGTCTGTTTGACTAACTAATGAGTGAGTTTGGGGGCGGGACCATCTGTTTGCCTGCCCAATGAGTGAGTTTGGGGACGGGACTATCTGTTTGCCTGCCCAATGAGTGAGTTTGGGACCATCTGTTTGACCGACCAATGTGTGAGTTTGGGAGTGGGACTGTCTGTTTGACTAACTAATGAGTGAGTTTGGGGGCGGGACTAGCTGTTTGCCTGCCCAATGAGTGAGTTTGGGGGCGGGACTATCTGTTTGACTGACCAATGAGTGAGTTTCAGGGGCGGGACTATCTGTTTGACTAATGAGTGAGTTTCAGGGGCGGGACTATCTGTTTGCCTGCCCAGTGAATGAGTTTGGAGGCGGGACTATCTGTTTGCCTGCCCAGTGAATGAGTTTGGGGGCGGGACTATCTGTTTGCCTGCCCAATGAGTGAGTTTGTGAGCGGGACTATTTGTTTGACTGACCAATGAGTGAGTTTGGGGGTGGGACTATCAGTTTGACTGCCCAATGAGTGAGTTTGGGGGCTGTACTATTTCTTTGACTAACCAATGAGTGAGTTTGGGGGTGGGACTATCAGTTTGACTGCCCAATGAGTGAGTTTGGGGGCTGTACTATTTCTTTGACTAACCAATGAGTGAGTTTGGGGGCGGGACTATCTGTTTGACTAACTAATGAGTGAGTTTGGGTGGCACGTTTTAAAAGATGAACGGATTGGATTTGCAACGTGAGGTAAATCACATTAAAACCTCTTCATATTTTACACTGGCAACAGCTGGTGTGTGTGTGTGTTCATACAGGTGGTCCTTTAGGAACGTCGCCTTTTAGTTTGGTTTGTTCTGCAGGTGCGAGTTTGGGTTTAAAAAACGTCATTGGTTGGATTTGCGTGAGGTGGTTTTGAGAGTGTTTTTAATGCGAGTCAAAACTGTTTGAATCTTGTTTTGTGAAATATTCCTCATTGTCATATTAGTGATTATTTATGGTTCTCCAGCACATTTCATCTTCTTGAAAACGTGACACAAAATGGCAAAATACTGAGACATTAATTTCCCTGGTGAAGAGCGTCTGGAGTGAATTTCTGAGCGAGTGTGTGTGTGTGTGTGTGTGTGTGTGTGGTATTTCCTCTTGGACGCAGAACACAGCTTGGCAGGGTTTAGTCGGTCTCTTGTGTGTGACGGCGCCGGTGTGGAGCTTCATCTGAGTGTTAAATACAACACCGTCCAGAAACATCCGACTCTGTTCCCCTCCCTCAGCTGGTGTTTAGTCTAGTGGCACGTTTAATGACGCTGGACAGATCTCATGTTGGCTTGACACAACTTCGTCTGAGGATGGAGATAGATGAGCGGCTGCTAGGGGGTTGAAACATGCATTTCGAATTGAATCAAAAAAGCTGAGTCCTTCAGTCCGACTGTCGAGTTTTCCAGCTAATTCCTCACGAGCATTGGCTTCATACGGCACTTAAACTGTTCAAGGCCGTAAATTCCTGTGAAATCGTTGGATTAATTGTGGCGTTGGCGAGCGAATGACTCCCAGCTGTGGAGCCGGTGCCGTGTGTTTGCTCTGGGCTGAAGGGTCAAGCTCGGGAGACGCTCAGTCTGAGAGAGTGTTTGAGTAAGAGCTCTTCCAGACCCGTGCGCTCTGCAGTCGCTGCTACACTGCGCTCGATGTGTTACTGCGGCTCTATTCACACTTGAGAACGCGGCCCAACCAAGTAAAGATGCTGTTTTTTAGTTTTAGAATCTCTTGAATGAATACAGTATGCAAATATATCTCAAATATATACATGCATGTGTGTGTATTTATATATACATAATAGTACACACACGTTATGTAAACACAAACTTTGTCGCACAGCCCTAGTGTTTAAGAAACTTGATGCTTTAAATAACGATTGTATCAATTACATCGTTACACCAGTAGGTGGCGACACGTGACTGTTAAAAAATGTGTTTGTCATTGAATCATTCATTCAAGAGATTCTTTCAAAAACACGATTCATCCAGTAATGAAACAAGTGAGTCATTGAATCATTCACTTATTAGTTCAGATTAAAACATTTTACAGGAAATTCATTAACATTTTTCCAAAATCGTGCCGCTTTAATCGGCCAGTAGTTCTGCTGTTTTCAGCTCAAGTGTGTCATGTGACGTGAGAGTGATTCATTTGCTGTGAATAATCAGATCTTTTGGTTTATATTCATCAACTTCCAAACAAAAAGTGAAAATGAGACGCATATTTCTGCTTGGATAAAAGCGTCTGCTAAATGCATACATCTAAATATAAATCTTATGTTTGTAAAGTATTTAATGGTCTGAATTATCTAACAATAGTCATGATCATATGGTTATTTAAAATACAAACTATTGAATTTCTAACTGAATATAGTTACTTTTAGTTTAAGTTTAAGCTGTTTTAGTCTATTTTAAGTTTTTTTAAGTTTAATTTAAGCTTTTCTAAGTATAATTTCAGCTTTCTTAGACTAATTTAAGCTTTTCTAAGTATAGTTTCTTAGACTAATTTAAGCTCTTTTAATGTACTTTAAGTTCTTTTAGACTAGATTAAGCTGTTTTAGTGTAGTTGAAGCTTTTTAGACTATTTTGAAGTCTAGTTTAAGGTTTTTTTTACACTAATTTAAGCTATTTTAGTCTAGCTTAAGCTCTTTTTTAGACTTTTTTAGATTATCTGACAAATACTCATCGGGAAATGAGTCAACTATGGAAATATCAACTATGATGATGTTAAAAGATTAGTTCGATCCGCTCAGCTCAGTTTGAGGACGGTACGTTCGCTCATTAATGTAAAGCAGCGGGATCTTTACAACATGAGGAAAATATGTTGAAATTGAGTTGGTTAATGTGTTTCAGACCTTGTGTGTGTGTTGTGTGTGTGTGTGTGTGTGTGTGTGTGTGTGTGTGTGTGTGTGTCTGAGCTCTTCTCTGCTCATCTCAGAGCCAACTTGACTTTTTTCCCTTCAGTCTCATCTGCCAGAAACACACACACACACACACACACACACACACACACACACACACACACACACACAGTGTGGAAAGTGTCTGTATTGTGAAATTCAGCAAGCGTCTAATAACCCTCATAATGTGCTGACGTGCCAAACATTCGCAGTGTTGCTTTCTCAATCGTCTTTGTTTGGAAAAGTTCTCCATATATGTCAGGAATATGTTTGTGACGAGGATCTGGCGTTCAGCTCGCGGCTCTAAAAATATCCCGTCCAGACTCTGGCGCTGATTAAACTAACGGCGTGTAACAACCTTATTTGCTGAAAATTGCTTGAACAAATTTGAGTTGTGCGGCAGAGAGACACAATGAGCCACTTGTTTGTGTGAACGCTGAGGAGGAGGGGGAGATGACACACACACACACACACACACACACACACACACACACTCTCAGCAGATGTTAAAGAGAGATGTGTCTGGTTATTTTATGGCTATTCTGTCATGAGGAATTACAGCGAGGTAATAAACAGGAACAAGGATTGAGAATCAGAATGCAAACAAGCTTATTTTTCCACTAACGTAACAAACTTCCATCGGTGGCATTCCTTGTTTTCCATCGGATGCTTGATTCACACGTTCGTCTCTGGAGAGGGATCTGCTCCGGCACGTCCCGTGTCTTTATCTCTCTCGCTCTCTCAACACCTTTCGACTCGTTCCCCCTTCACCTCACAAAAGCCCAGATTTCCCATCATGCCTCTGTGTGCCTTGTGTGTTTCACTGTGGGCTTTTCTAAAACAAGAACAAGGAATCTTAGAGGTTTAGATTTCTGGCTTGAGCTCAAGATGAGAAACTGAGAAAATTATTTGTAATTCAATGCATTTTTAGGGTAAGTTACACTACCAGTCAAATGTTTTTAAAAGAAGTCTCTTCTGCTCACCAAGGCTGCGTTTATTTGATTAAAAATACAAAAAACACAGTAAAACAGTGAAATATTATTATAATGTAAATCAGCTGTTTTCTATGTGAATATACAGTAAAGTGTAATTTATTCCTGTGAATGTTCAGCATCATTACTCCAGTCTTCAGTGTCACATGATCCTTCAGAAATCACTCTAATATGATGATTTGATGATCAAGAAACATTTATGATTATTATCAGTGTTGGAAACAGTTATTTACATTATTATTTCAGGATTCTTTGATGAATAGAAAGTTCAAAAGAATAGCATTTATCTGAAATAAAAAGCTTTTGTAACATTAAACGCTACCGTTCAGCAGTTTGGGGTCAGTACGAATTTTTTTTTTTTTCAATATAAATCAATATTTTTATTCATCAAGGATTAATTAAAGGTACAATATGCAAGAATTTTGCATTAAAATATCAAGGCCAGTGTTATATATTTTGTTAAGTTGATTACTTACAATATCCCAAATGTTTCCAACTATTTTTAAATCGTGAGAAAAGTGCGATTTTAACCAAGGAAACGGGGCGTTAGAGCAGGGGGGAGCTGGGAGTCGCCAGCCAATGGCATCACATCCGCGTTACCCTCGGCTTCCGCTCGTTCTGCGTGGAGTCCTGGACAAATGCGGAAGTTGTAGTTGTAGCGTCTATCAAGCAACAAACGTTAGCTATCTTGCAGTCGTTATGGAACACAATTATTCTTTACCGAGTGCAGCTGGTTCTGTCGTCAAAGCATGCTTAATTTTATATTTTCCAAATGTAGCATTCTGTAATAGTTATGTTTATGTAAGGGAAGTATTATTGCTTTAGATTTGTGTTTAGTTCGTTGACATTGTTTATCACGTCTGGTGTTTATGGCCATGTAAATAAATATAGCATGTGTTATACATAAAGATTAATCCGTATTTTGGCAAATGATGTGGGTATGCTCGAATGTACTTTTACAACAATTGTTTAGAACACTAAAACTGCGCCGCGTTATCACAACAATGAATTCGACATACAGTAACATCTATGATAACCAATGTAGTATTAAACCTTACTTTTCTTGCGGTTAATTCATCTTAATGAAATAAAAGTGTGATGAGGTTTAAGAGTCAGGAAGGAAGAAGACAGGGGTCGGCGTGACTGGGAATCGCGGCTTATAAGCATCTCTCCACGCGGATCACAGCAATAAGACACAGGTGTTCGTCGTTTGCACTTGACCTACTTGCGCCTCTTCTCTCTCCCATTACAGACCGCGCTGAACCACGCCCCCCTCGCCACAAAAAGCATGTCATTATAAAAATAGAACTTAGCCTCATCCATGAACATGATTTTTCGATTCCCGTCTGACTGATTTACATCCACGGTGGAGTTTAAAACGATAGTTCCCATCATTCCAAGCTCCTTCACATCGTCATCAAGCTACGCCGTTGTTGTTTGGAATGTAGCGCCCTCTAGCGGCAAAAAATGCTTGCATATTGTAGCTTTAAATTGATCAAAAGGTACAGTAAAGACATTTATAATCTTACCAAAGATTCTATTTCAAATAAATATAAGAAGTACACAACTGTTTTCAACACTGATAATAATCATAAATGTTTCTTGATCATCAAATCATCATATTAGAGTGATTTCTGAAGGATCATGTGACACTGAAGACTGGAGTAATGATGCTGAAAATTCAGCTTTTATAACAGGAAATAATTACATTTTAAAATATATTAAAATAGAAAACAGTTATTTTAAATTGTCATATAACAATATTACTGTTTTTTCTTTTGTTTTATCAAATAAATGCAGCGTCGGTGAGCAGAACAGCAAAACTAAAATCTTACTGATCCCAAGCTTTTGACGGGTAGTGTGTCTGTGGTGTTTTTAGTGTGTTTATCTGCACAGGTCTCTAGGATCACACGTCATGTGATGAGCTGTTGCATTACGCTCAGCTTCACCTGCATGAAGGCAGATCTGGAGGTTTAGACCTGCGATCCAGGGAATGTTTTCACACAAAGGCGTCTCTGTGCCGCTCGTGTTGCTCACACAAGCAGCTCCTGCACTGCAATTGAGGAGGCGTTGGGCTCGGGAGATTACTGCGCTCGTCAGCGGCGCTCTCACTGAGCCAATGGGCTTCATCATCCGCGTAATTGACAGGGGTTTTGTGTTTAAATGCCTTGTTTAGTAATTACCTCATAAACCAAATAACACTCTTCTAAACCCAAGGGCAGTTAGTTGTGAGCTGTTGTGTTCTTGAAGATTAGTTTAGGCACTTTTCAGACTAGTTTAAGCTTTTTCAGGCTCATTTATGTTCTTATAGACTACTTTAAACACTTTTAAGAGTAGTTTAAGCTTTTTTTTTTACTAGTTTAAGCTCTTTCAAGACTAGTTTAAGCTCTTTTAAAGTCTTGTTTAAGCTCTTTTCAGACTAGTTAAAGCTCTTTCAGGCTCATTTATGTTCTTATAGACTAGTTTAAGCACTTTTCAGACTAGTTTAAGCTTTTTTTTTTACTAGTTTAAGCTCTTTCAAGACTAGTTTAAGCTCTTTTAAAGTCTTGTTTAAGCTCTTTTCAGACTAGTTAAAGCTTTTTCAGGCTCATTTATGTTCTTATAGACTACTTTAAACACTTTTCAGACTAGTTTAAGCTTTTTTTTTACTAGTTTAAGCTCTTTCAAGACTAGTTTAAGCTCTTTTAAAGTCTTGTTTAAGCTCTTTTCAGACTAGTTAAAGCTCTTTCAGGCTCATTTATGTTCTTATAGACTAGTTTAAGCACTTTTCAGACTAGTTTAAGCTTTTTTTAGACTAGTTTAAGCTCTTTCAGGCTCATTTATGTTCTTATAGACTAGTTTAAGCGTTTTTCAGACTAGTTTATGCTCTTTTCAGACTAGTTAAAGCTCTTTCAGGCTCATTTATGTTCTTATAGACTAGTTTAAGCACTTTTCAGACTAGTTTAAGCTTTTTTAGGCTCATTTATGTTCTTATAGACTAAGCGTTTTTCAGACTAGTTTATGCTCTTTTCAGACTAGTTCATGTTCTTATACTAGTTTATGCTCTTTTCAGACTAGTTTAAGCTTTTTTCAGACTAGTTAAGCTCTTTTAGGCTCATTTATTTTCTTATAGACTAGTTTAAGCACTTTTCAGACTAGTTTAAGCTTTTTTTAGGCTCGTTTATGTTCTTTTTAAGCACTTTTAAGACTAGTTTAAACTTTTTTAAGTCTTGTTTAAGCTCTTTTCAGACTAGTTTAAGCATTTTAAAACTAGTTCAAGCTCTTTCAGACTAGTTTAAGTTCTTATATAGCTGTGTTACTGATGCCTTAACATTTTTCCCTTTGTCAGGTTTTAAGAAGGCATTCTTCAGTGTCATGATCGACCCAAACCATCATCAGATCACAGTCTTTCACTGAGGGAATGGGCTTCATCATCCGCATAATTGCCAGGGTTTTTTTGTGTTTGTTTAAATACCTTGTTAGTAATTACATTATAAACCAAATAACACTCTTCTAAACCCAAGGGCAGTTGTGAGCTGTTGTGTGGCGTTCTGACATCAGAGCTGGAGAAACACTGAATTCTGCTTTCTGAAACGCCTTTCTTTCTGTTTTCAGAGCAAACAACAAGATCTCGAGGATCTCGTCGGATCGGCTCGGTTCGCTGGTCGCGTTGGAGACGCTGGACCTTAGCAACAACAATATTATGGAGGTTCGGGCCGGGGCTTTTCCTCCACTTCCTCTGAAAAACCTGTGAGTCCGCCTGCTGCTCTGAGCTGACCCACTTTCCAGAAACCTGACGAGTCTCACGCTCCAGCACTGTCTGCATGCTAACCCTCAGCTTTTAGACTAGTTTAAGCTCTTTTAGGCTCGTTTAAACACTTTTAATACTAGATCAAGCTTTTTTAGACTAGTTTAAGGTAATTGATGTTCTTTTAGACTAGTTTAAGCAGTTTTAGCTTTCAGTTTTAAGTCTAGTTTGAGCTTTTTTTAGAATAGTTTAAGCTATTTTTGGCTCGTTTAAGCACTTTTAGACTAGTTTAGGCACTTTTCAGACTAGTTTAAGCTCTTTCAGACTAGTTTAAGCTCTTTCAGACTAGTTTAAGTTCTTATATAGCTGATTCCAAAAAGACTGAGAACAGAAGTAGTTTATTATCTATAGCTAAAGCTATCATTAAGTACGGCTTCGGTGAATTGGCATGTCAGCATGTCATGAATCTGTTTGAATCGTGTGTTTGCAGGTTGATGAATAACAACCGTATCTCCACGCTGGAGCACGGCTGCTTCAGTAACCTGTCCAACTCACTGCTGGTGCTAAAACTCAACAAGAACCGGCTGAGCTCCATCCCGCCCAAGATCTTCCTGCTCCCGCACCTGCAGACCCTGTAGGTGAACTCACAGACACAGACACACACACACACACACACACACACACACACTCGATCACGTCTCGTTCCATCGGTCCACACTAGAGCTGCACGATTAATCGCAATGCTCCATCTGAATACCAGAGTCTCACACACACACACACACACACACACACACCAAATATGCCCCGCCACAAAAGTACGATAACACACATCATGCCGAGAAACCTCTATTGCTGTATCTGAATCAACAGAAGATTGAAACGCTTTGATTAAACATGAGTAATAAACACACGACTGCCTTATTCTGTGTCAGAAGCTCATCATCTCCTAGAAGGAGGAGCTCAGCTGTCCTCATGAAGCGAGTTTGGAGGAAATGCATGTTATTAAATGTTGTCTTTTGTTGGACAAGAGGTTCATAAATGCGTCTCATGTTTGGAAAGATGTTTGACGCGTGTTGCTTTTTCAAATGCACGTTATAAGCGACTCGAACTCGCAGTGCTTTCAGAGTGAGCCGCGTTTCCTGAGCCGTACGGCACTGACACGCTGCACATTACTAATGATCACAGGCCATTTCATCATCGAGATAAGCCAAATCGGTTTAAGTGTGATTTCATGTGACTCTTGTGTGTGTGATCGACAGAGAGCTGTTCTTGACTCTTGTGTGTGTGTGTGATCGACAGAGAGCTGAGCAGGAACCGTGTTCGGCGTATCGAGGGTCTGGCATTTCACGGACTCCACGGCCTTCGCTCGCTGAAGATCCAGAGGAACGGCATCACACGCCTCATGGACGGGGCTTTCTGGGGTCTCAACAACATGGAAGTGCTGTGAGTGAAGACCTGCTCTCATGCTTTACTCCAGCGCTTCAGAGCTTGTGTGTGTGTGTGTGTGATGGGTAGGTTTAGGGGTCGGGTTAGTGAGTGTATGTGTGTGTAGGTTTAGGGGTTGGGTTAGTGTGTGTGTGTGTGTGTGATGGGTAGGTTTAAGGGTCGGGTTAGTGAGTGTATGTGTGTGTAGGTTTAGGGGTTGGGTTACTGTGTGTGTGTGTGTGTGTGTGTGTGTGTGTGTGTGTGTGTGTGTGTGTGTGTGTGTGTGTGTGTGTGTGTGTGTGTGTGTGATGGGTAGGTTTAGGGGTAGGGTTAGTGTGTGTGTGTGTGTGTGTGTGTGTGTGTGTGATGGGTAGGGTTAGTGTAGAGGGACAGAATATACAGTTTGTTCAGTATAACAACCATTATGCCTGTGGAATGTCCTCACAAGTATAGCTAACCAAACCTGTGTGTGTGTGAGCAGACAGCTGGAGCACAACAACCTGACGGAGGTGAGTAAAGGCTGGCTCTACGGGCTCCTGACGCTGCAGAAACTACATCTGTCGCACAACACCATCATCCGCATCAGAGCCGACGCGTGGGAGTTCTGCCAGAAACTCTCCGAGCTGTGAGTCACGCGTGTGTGCGTGTGTGTGTGTGTGCGTGTGTGTGTGTGTGCGTGTGTGTGTGTGTGTGTGTGTGTGTGTGCGTGTGTGTGTGCGTGTGTGTGTGCGTGTGTGTGTGCGTGTGTGTGTGCGTGTGTGTGTGCGTGCGTGTGTGTGCGTGAGAGGGTGTGCGTGTGTGCGTGGGTGTGCGTGGGCGTGGGTGGGTGTGCGTGTGTGTGTGTGTGTGTGTGTGTGCGTGTGTGCGTGCGTGTGTGCGTGAGTGTGTGCGTGAGTGTGTGTGTGCGTGTTATTATGATACGATATTATCGCGACACATGATAAAAGGTTACAAAATATTTACTTTTAATTAAAATGCTAAATTTGGTATTTAATTGTGGATGTAAATGAATAGACTTGGACTGGAAACCCAAAGCACAGGACATTAGAGACACCAGAATAACAATATTCATGATTCTGAAGCTGAAAATAGAATTATTTCAGATGAATTCTACATCAGACTAGGTTAAGATTTTTTAGACTTTAGATGTAGAACGTCAGAATCTCATTCATACTACACACATTCATATCGTTCAGAACATAGTTTTTAGTGTGTTTCAAACCAAGTGTTTCAGACACAGCATGTGACTCAGGTAAAGGCTGAGTGGGATACTTCAGCCCCTTCTTTCATGACATTTAAACACAACGTTGAATGCTTGACTGATATATGTGTTGTCTGTCTGTCAGTGATCTGAGCTGGAACCAGCTGACTCGTCTGGAGGAAGGCAGTTTCGTCGGACTCAGTGTCCTCGAGCAGCTCCACATCGGAAACAACCGCGTCAGTTTCATCGCCGACGGAGCGTTTCGAGGCCTCGCCAACTTGCAGACGCTGTGAGTCCGACTCCTGGAATACTTTCAACACTCCTATTTTCAGTGAATGAGCTGTCAGTGCAGTTTAGTATTACTCCGTATAAAGGGATAGTTAACCAAAAAATTAAAATTACCCCATGATTTACTCGCCCTCAAGTCATCCTAGGTGTATATGACATTCTTCTTTCAGACGAATAAAATCCGCGTTATATTAAAAAATGTCCTGGCTCTTCCAAGCTTTATAATGGCAGTGAATGTCAGTGAAGTCCATAAAAGTGCATTTATCCATTATAAAAGTGCATCTATCCATGATAAAAGTGCATTTATCCATTATAAAAGTGCATTTGTCCATCATAAAAGTGCATCTATCCATCATAAAAGTGCATCTATCCATCATAAAAGTGCATCTATCCATTATAAAAGTGCATCTATCCATTATAAAAGTGCATTTATCCATCATAAAAGTGCATCTATCCATCATAAAAGTGCATCTATCCATCATAAAAGTGCATCTATCCATCATAAAAGTGCATCTATCCATTATAAAAGTGCATCTATACATGATAAAAGTGCATCTATCCATCATAAAAGTGCATCTATCCATCATAAAAGTGCATCTATCCATCATAAAAGTGCATCTATCCATCATAAAAGTGCATCTATCCATCATAAAAGTGCATCTATACATGATAAAAGTGCATCTATCCATCATAAAAGTGCATCTATCCATCATAAAAGTGCATCTATACATGATAAAAGTTCATCTATCCATCATAAAAGTGCATCTGTCCATCATAAAAGTGCATCTATCCATTATAAAAGTGCATCTATCCATTATAAAAGTGCATTTATCCATCATAAAAGTATGCTCTGGAGAAAACCGTGATGTCATCGTCCAGCTCAGGCAGATCAATAATATTGTTGAATATTAAATGTCCCCAAGTAAGCAAGCCAAAAGCCAAAGGGGACTAAAGCATGTTTTAGCACATTGCTACCATGAAATGGCATGTTTCAAGCATTTTTAGCATGTTACTACCATGAATTAGCATGTTTGTAGCATGTTTTAGCACATTGCTAGCATGAATTAGTATGCAGCTAGGCGGTTTCAGCAGGTTTGCTGCGAGCTCATTTTTAGCACGAACAGCTCTGGGCGGCTCAGTGACTGGTGTTTTCTGTGTGTGGATTTTAACACTGTGGTTTCCTCTGATTTCTCCCGCTTTAGAGATCTGAAGTGTAACGAGATCTCATGGACCATCGAGGACATGAACGGCCCTTTCTCTGCTCTGGACAATCTGAGGAAACTGTGAGTGGTTTACAGGATCATGTTATCTCAGTGCACAGTCAAAACAAACATTATTCAGACACCAGATATCATTTTTGATATATTTTTTACTAGTGTGATCAGGACACTATAGTTCATTTATGTTATGTAAACTGTGACATATTATACCCAAACATTCTTCATACAGTGACTACCAGTGACATTTAGGACCGAAGCTGATTGGGACACTTTGAGCTGATCATGTTTTGCTGAAGTGTGTTGTCTTTAATTGCTAATGCTCTTTTTACACACAGACTGAACACAATGAAGCATTGCTTGGTGATTGGTTGAGCTAAACTGGTATTATCTAATTGTGTAGTTAAATTTACCAGCTGACAGATATTCAACATAATTCATGTGTGAGACAGTCTAACAGAAGGACGGACAAAACCAGTCAAATATCACCTGAGTTCTGCTCATGTTTCATTACCGTTCTCTAAACTATAGCGGATAAGCTGTGAGAATGTGAAGATGTCTGAATACATTTAGCTTTGACTGTGATGATTGCTGCACATCAGTATCAGTGCAGAGGAAACACAACGAGTCTTTCTCCTGCTCGTCAGGTTCCTCCAAGGGAATCGCATCCGATCGGTCACCAGGAAGTCTTTCACAGGCCTGGACGTGCTGGAGCAACTGTGAGTCTCTCTCAGATCCTTAATGTCTGATCATGATGATGTGTGTTCGCTTCTAAACGTGTTCTCCATCCTCACATCGCAGGGATTTGAGCAACAACGCCATCATGTCGCTGCAGGCCAACGCTTTCTCCCAGATGAAGAAGCTGGCGGAGCTGTACGTATGAATTACACACGCACGATTAACCGCACGCGATTTGGCGAAGGCTGTGATCATTTTATGCGCAGTGTGTCAGTGCAGTTCCTCAACAGTGTAATTAGATTACTGTACTAATTACTCTCTGTAAAAAGTAATTACTAATTACTTTCTTTTAATTCTAATTCAAATAAATACTATAAAATTGCATGAATTACGCTTACACTGACCAAACAATATAAAGGGAGAAGGTTACATAATAAACACACTTTTTTAACATCAGACAATACATTTTGATGTTAAACCCACTAGTTAATAGTGCGATTGATCGTGCAAACGCTAGTATGAATCTAAACCTGCGCTTGTGTTCGTGAATCTGGTTCAATTCACGTTTATTTGTACAGCGCTTTTCACAATACACATAATTTCAAAGCAGCTTTACAGAAAGTGCATAAGTCCATATTAGTGTTCTGTTATCAGAGGAAAGTTATGCATTTCAGAAATGTACATATACAAAGTCACAGTTAGCTAAAAATGTATTAAACAATGTAATAATTTAATGCAGAAACAATGAGCTCAGTGAAGTAATGAATACTTGTTTGTTTACAAATGATTAAGATATTTAGAAAATATAGCATTTTCTAGTTCCTACATTGATGATTCAATGTGTGTGTGTGAGCACTGACACTGATCATTCGTGTGTTGCCCCGTCAGGCTCCTGAACACATCTAGTCTGCTGTGTGACTGCCAGCTCAAGTGGTTTTCTCCGTGGGTGGCAGAACACGCTTTTCTTCCTCTGGTGAACGCCAGCTGTGCCCATCCACATCTGCTGAAGGGCAGAAGCGTATTCGCCGTCGCCCAGGACGAGTTTGTGTGCGGTGAGTGGGCGAGAGTCACGTGATTGACCCAGTTCAGTCAGGCTTTGTCTTAAAGTAGTAGTTCACTTTCAAATGAAAATGACCCCATGATTTACTCACCCTGAACTCATCCTAGGTGTATATGACTTATTCTTTCAGACGAACACAATCAGAGTTATATTAAAAAATGTCTTGGCTCTTCCAAGTTTTATAATGGCAGTGAATGGCTGTTTCTGTTTTGAAGTCCATAAAAGTGCATCTATCATCATAAAAGTGCATCTGTCCATCATAAAAGTGCATCTGTCCATCATAAAAGTGCATCTGTCCATCATAAAAGTGCATCTATCCATCATAAAAGTGCATCTGTCCATCATAAAAGTGCATCTGTCCATCATAAAAGTGCATCTATCATCATAAAAGTGCATCTATCATCATAAAAGTGCATCTGTCCATCATAAAAGTGCATCTATCCATCATAAAAGTGCATCTATCCATCATAAAAGTGCATCTATTAATCATAAAAGTGCATCTATCCATCATAAAAGTGCATCTATCCATCATAAAAGTGCATCTATCATCATAAAAGTGCATCTATCATCATAAAAGTGCATCTATCCATCATAAAAGTGCATCTATCATCATAAAAGTGCATCTATCATCATAAAAGTGCATCTATCCATCATAAAAGTGCATCTGTCCATCATAAAAGTGCATCTATCCATCATAAAAGTGCATCTGTCCATCATAAAAGTGCATCTGTCCATCATAAAAGTGCATCTGTCCATCATAAAAGTGCATCTATCATCATAAAAGTGCATCTGTCCATCATAAAAGTGCATCTATCCATCATAAATGTGCATCTGTCCATCATAAAAGTGCATCTGTCCATCATAAAAGTGCATCTATCATCATAAAAGTGCATCTATCATCATAAAAGTGCATCTATCATCATAAAAGTGCATCTGTCCATCATAAAAGTGCATCTATCCATCATAAAAGTGCATCTATCCATCATAAAAGTGCATCTATGAATCATAAAAGTGCATCTATCCATCATAAAAGTGCATCTATCCATCATAAAAGTGCATCTATCATCATAAAAGTGCATCTATCATCATAAAAGTGCATCTATCATCATAAAAGTGCATCTATCCATCATAAAAGTGCATCTCATAAAAGTGCATCTATCATCATAAAAGTGCATCTATCCATCATAAAAGTGCATCCGTCCATCATAAAAGTGCATCTATCATCATAAAAGTGCATCCGTCCATCATAAGGATCCACCTAGGATGGCTTTAGGGAGAGTAAATCATGGGTTAATTTTAATTTTTAAAGTGAACTACTCCTTTCTTTGTGGAGCTTTGTGTTCAGGCTCTTGAATCATGCGTGTGTTGTTGTGCGCTGCAGATGATTTCCCCAAACCCCAGATCACGGTTCAGCCCGAGACACAATCCGCCATTAAAGGCACGAACGTGACCTTCGTGTGTTCTGCGGCCAGTTCCAGCGACTCCCCGATGACCTTCGCCTGGAAGAAAGACAACGAGGTCCTGAACGACGCAGAGATCCACAACCAGGCCCACCTGCGGTCTCAGGTCAGCGAGGTC
>NC_138224.1:506854-521854 GCF_964197995.2 Scardinius erythrophthalmus | reverse complement strand
TGCCTGATGTCTGTTTGACGTCTAATGTCTGATGTTTGTCTGATGTCTGTTTGACGTCTAATGTTTGTCTGATGTTTGCCTGATGTCTGACGTCTGATGTTTGTTTGACGTCTAATGTTTGTCTGATGTCTGTTTGACGTCTAATGTTTGTCTGATGTTTGCCTGATGTCTGTTTGACGTCTAATGTCTGATGTCTGTTTGACGTCTAATGTCTGATGTTTGTCTGATGTCTGTTTGACGTCTAATGTTTGTCTGATGTTTGCCTGATGTCTGTTTGACGTCTAATGTCTGATGTTTGTCTGATGTCTGTTTGACGTCTAATGTTTGTCTGATGTTTGCCTGATGTCTGACGTCTGATGTTTGTTTGACGTCTAATGTTTGTCTGATGTTTGCCTGATGTCTGTTTGACGTCTAATGTCTGATGTTTGTCTGATGTCTGTTTGACGTCTAATGTTTGTCTGATGTTTGCCTGATGTCTGACGTCTGATGTTTGTTTGACGTCTAATGTTTGTCTGATGTCTGTTTGACGTCTAATGTTTGTCTGATGTTTGCCTGATGTCTGTTTGACGTCTAATGTCTGATGTCTGTTTGACGTCTAATGTCTGATGTTTGTCTGATGTCTGTTTGACGTCTAATGTTTGTCTGTTTGCCTGATGTCTGAAGTCTGATGTTTGTTTGACGTCTAATGTTTGTCTGATGTTTGCCTGATGTCTGACGTCTGATGTTTGTTTGACGTCTAATGTTTGTCTGATGTCTTTTTGACGTCTAATGTTTGTCTGATGTTTGTCTGATGTTTGTTTGACGTCTAATGTTTGTCTGATGTTTGTCTGATGTCTGATGTTTGTCTGACGTCTGATGTTTGTCTGATGTTTGTTTGACGTCTGATGATTGTCGTAAGTCTGATGTTTGTCTGATGTCTGTTTGACGTCTAATGTTTGTCTGATGTTTGCCTGATGTCTGACGTCTGATGTTTGTTTGACGTCTAATGTTTGTCTGATGTTTGCCTGATGTCTGTTTGACGTCTAATGTCTGATGTTTGTCTGATGTCTGTTTGACGTCTAATGTTTGTCTGATGTTTGCCTGATGTCTGACGTCTGATGTTTGTTTGACGTCTAATGTTTGTCTGATGTCTGTTTGACGTCTAATGTTTGTCTGATGTTTGCCTGATGTCTGTTTGACGTCTAATGTCTGATGTTTGTCTGATGTCTGTTTGACGTCTAATGTTTGTCTGATGTTTGCCTGATGTCTGACGTCTGATGTTTGTTTGACGTCTAATGTTTGTCTGATGTTTGCCTGATGTCTGACGTCTGATGTTTGTTTGACGTCTAATGTTTGTCTGATGTCTGCCTGATGTCTGTTTGACGTCTAATGTTTGTCTGATGTCCGATGTTTGTCTGATTTTGTTTGACGTCTAATGTTTGTCTGATGTCTGATGTTTGTCTGATGTTTGTCTGACCTCTAATGTTTGTCTGATGTTTGTCTGATGTTTGTTTGACGTCTGATGTTTGTCGTAAGTCTGATGTTTGTCTGCACACGCCAGCCCACCCAGAACAGACACACAGGCTCACTGACGCTCCTCTGTTGGTTTATCGGAGCTCGGCCAACTCACATATACTGTCACTTCTCTCTCGTCCCGCTTCCAAGCCAAACGAGTGGCATCCAAGAAGAAATCAGACTCCAGAAATAAAGAGCTGCCATCACACACACACACACACACACACACACACACACACACACACACACACACACACTCACTCTTGCTCTCATAACAGAGACTCGCTGATGTTTTCCAGGCGCTCTGGAACATCCTTCAGAAACACCAATTCCACCATCATTACAGTTCTGTCCTCAAACGCTCAGTTTGTTTGATTTTTTTGAATTATTTTTTTACATTTTATATTTTTTATGTCTGAAAAATACTTCTGATATATTTATTTATTTTATATTTTTTGATATTTCTATGTATATTTTATTATATTTTTGATGTATACATATTTTTATGAAACTTCTGATATTTTATTTTTTTAATATTTGTGTATAATATGTGAGTGTGTGCGTGTGTGTTCCTGCAGAAACGACAAACACTATTACACTAATGGCTCAGTAATGTTGTTTTCCGGACTCGTGTAATTGTTCCCGAACCTGCAGAACTCAGATGGACACACACACACACACACACACACACACACACACACACAACCTTATTTTACGCCCATCAAACATTATGGACAAGAAACTTACTATAATATGGATTTAAAAAAAAATGTTCTACTCCATATTGGTCGTGTAGTAACTGAAGACGTGATGCTCGTACACTGACCCTGTGAACACACACACACACACACACACACACACACACACACACACACACACACACTCTCACTCTCTCTCTCACACACACTCACACACAATGTTGTTTGTGTGTTTTAGTCCCAGATGGTTCTTCAGTCTGTGATCTGCTGCACTTTTAAAACGAGTAATGAACATGTGCGACACACACACACACACACACACACACACACACAGAGAGAGAGATCGGCTCATGTCAGATATATCACACCTGTCCGTCAGGACTGGTTTTGTGAGGCTGGGTTAAAGGGTTTCGAGGAACCGTAAAGCATTCGCTGCACAAACTGAGAAAGTGATCATTACTGATGAAACATCATCTTCATCATCATCAGTGTAAACGAGTCTAAATGTCTCTAAAAATAAATGTCACTAAAGACTCTTTAAATAGGATCTTATTGACTGTAATTGACATGCGAGCACTCAGCATATTTGTATGACTATTTTACATTTTTTTAAACTATTTCATCTTAAAGCTTGAGTTCAGTTGCTGATCTTCATGCTGAGTCATTTCAACCTATATTATTTTACATTTAAGACTTCTTTTTTTTTATTGAATCTCGTATAAAAGGGTGGAAATTGCTTGAATTATTTTTGAGTTTAAGTTAAAAATAATGACTTACTGATCATATATATATATATCTTTAAGATACTTTTTTTTACGATACTATGATTTTTAATGATTTTTTTTTACATTTTCATTTTATGATAGTTTCATTTTATATGATGGTTTTATTATAACATTTAGATACTTTTTATTTTTTATAATTTTATTCAGTTTTCATGGGATGTTTAAAGAATGTTTGATAAATTGGACATTTTTTACAAAGTAAAGTTTTATTCAACTTTACAAAAAGCCCTAAAACTGCGGTGTGTGTGTGTGTGTGTAAGAAAGAGCTGTGATCTCACACACTGCTCTGATCTGAATGTCTGGAGCTAATGAGCTGTGATGACTCCGCCCCCATCAGGAGGACCAGCCAATCACAGCGCAGAAGAGGGTGAGGGGAAAACTGCGGGTGAGTGAGAATAAAGCCACAGATTTCTCAAATATGACAAGTTTACACACGTTACTGCTGGAAAGTGTGTGTGAGAGTATGTGAGCGTGTTGGAGTGTGTGTGTGTGAGTATGTGAGCGTTTGTGAAGAACAAAAAGGCCTGTAATCTGAGGATTAAAAGGTTCCTTTAGCGCCACCTAGTGGTTTAAACACATTACACAGATCTGTCCACAACAATAGAATATTGTAAACTTTATGCTGCGAAACGTTATTTAATAGTAGTTTGGAACATTAATAATTCAAACAGCAGTTTTCTACATTGTTGTCACTTGTCCAGTTATTATCGCTGAAATAAACTGAACTTATCTAGCATATTTATTTAAAACAAAACATTTGTATCCATCTAAAAATATATATATATATATATATATATATATATATATACACATCCATCCACTTAAAGTTTTCAAACAATTGTCTCTCAGTAAATGAGCAGGATCTGTTGTTGTGAGCTAGTGCCCTCATTAGTGTGTTTACTTCACTGACTCCTAATTACCGAAGGCCTGATCAGAGGCATCATGAGCCGCGACCTTTGACCTGCCGTCACATCTGTGCTGTTAATGAGAATGAGAAGATGAGCTGATGATGCTGGAGGTCAGACTCCCTGCTAATGAACCTCCCGCTGATCAGGGGTCAGAGGTCAGGGCGAGTCTGTGTTTGATTACAGCTAAACCTCGTGTACAGCGTGTGTTCAGTGTCAGGCCTTCATCACGTCTCATTTCTCTCGCAATTATCATTTATTTAATAATCAGCTATAATTCATCATGTTCACTTGTTTTTATTTTTGTGTTTTTAATTGTTTCACAGTGAAACTGCACATAATTAGAGCTACTTTATATGAGTTTTGAATGTAGGACAGAAGAACTGTGGCTCTCCAAAATAAATTCATTTCCACGATGTAAGAAAGAAAAAAATTGTTTAGTAAATCACAGTTAGCCACGAGATGAAATGATGTTATTTTATACTTGTTCCTCCACAGAAGCCGGCAGTTGATCTGGAGAGCATCAGCGCCCCCGTGTGGATCCGGGACGCAACATCCGCTCGGGGGAAATACACTCATGCCAAGTAATTCTGAATGATCTGAACGGAAACGGTCCTGTAGCGGCGAGGCGATCTCGCGAGTGCCGATGTTCTCCGGAGCTGACTTTGACATGAGTGACATCATCGACGCTCGGACGCAGAGCATCATCAGTCATGCTTCTCTCGGTCCAGAAAGGAGAAAGGCAAGTGTGTGCTCGAGGTGGAGCGCGCGATCAGAGGTTAGCATGGTAGCGGTCGCGGCTCTCGAAGTCCCTGAAGGAGAACCTGGCGTCCATCTTGGTGTGCGGGATTCTCCCGAAGGGGGCGTGGTCTCTGAAGCAGCTGTCAAACACCTCGTCAACCACTAGCTCCGCCTCCTCCCTGCTCACCTTACGCACCGCCAGGATGGAGCGCAGCGCCCGACTCCGCACACACTCCTGCACACACACACACACACACATGACCCTTAGAGACAGTCACATGACCCTTCAGGGTCACATGACTCCTGATCTGAGTTACCTGATGGTGTGCTCTGAGGCCGAAGTTGAATCTGGAGACCTCGTTGAGGAAGGAACAGTCTCCGCTCAGATTGGCGGCCCGGATCTGCAGAGAGCGAGAGTGAACACACACACGTGTTGTAAGGCACGTTTCACACACACACACACACACACACCTCTGAACAGGCCAGGTGTCTGGGGTTGCTGAACCAGTCGACTCGCGCGCGGCAGTGGTCGAAGGCGTGGATTAGCTCGTGCGTGACCACGCGGTTCATGTGAGCCTGCTGGTGGATGTTGTTCTGGCACAGGACGATCTGCACACACACACACACACACACACACGGTCAGACACACACAAGCACGTGTGTGTTCGGCTCACACAGCTTCCTCACACACACCTGAGAGGTGGCGGCATCGAACCCGCCGCTAACCGTCCCGTCACAGTCCTCACACGAGAAGTGCCTGTCCTTATGAACCGCACTGAGGAGACACACACACACACACACACACACACACACACATCAGTCATGTGATCATGAAGACCATGATGATGATGAAGATGAAGATGCTCTTACCAGCCGGAGCTTCTCATCGCGGCCAGCAGGAGCTTAGCATACGGACCTCAGAGAGAGAGAGAGAGAGATGGACAGAGAGATATACACACACACACACACACACACACACACACACAGAGAGAGAGAAAGAGATGGACAGAGAGATACACACACACACACACACACAGAGAGAGAGAGAGAGACACTCAACAGCTGGTACTGAAGCCCATAAGACCAAAAATTATGCTTTGCTAAATCTTACTTATGACAGTTATAATCATCACATTACTGAGTCATAATGAAATAAACCCACAATTATGAGAGAAAAAGTCGAAATTATTACACTAATTATGAGATTAAAATATAAATTAGATCAAAGTTAAAAAATAATGAGATAGACAAAATTATGATCAAGTGGAAATTATGACATACTAAGTCATAATTATGAGATAAAAAGTAAAAAAAAAGAAATGTAAGACAGTCAAACTCATGATTAAAAAGTCAAAATAATAACATACCAAGTCATGAAATTAAAAAATCCAAATTATGACAAAAAAAAACGAAATGATGACAGTAATAATTATAAAAAGTCGAAATTATATATATTTCCAATTATGACTCATAATTATGAGATAAAATGTTGCAATGATGACTAATTATTAAATTTTAGTAAAATTAGATAAAAGTTAAAAATGAGATATAAAGTGAAAATTACGAGATAGAAATACAAAAGTATTATCAAGTAGAAATTATGACATACCAAGTCATAATCATAATTATTGTTCTATCATAATTATGACTTATCTCTTAAATTTAGGCTTAATCTAAAAAAAAAATGACTGTCATAATTTCTACTTTTCATGATGTTTCTATCATGTGTCTTCAATGCAGCATAGAGTTGATGTTGAACATGAATATTGTTGTTCGCTAAACCCTATAAACACCAACACCTGCAGGTGAGCGAGCGCCGCGTGCACGCGCACAGACGCCGAAGTGCCCTTACTAGTGTCCATGGCGAACTGCAGCATGATGTGACACTTGTGTTTGAAGGTGAAGAGGCTCTCCCCGATCGAGCCCTGCTTGTACTTGCTGCCGCTTCGCTCGGGATATAAACTATAGCCATAGTTCTCGCCCTTCGCTTCACTCTCGTGCTCTTTCTCTTCTCTACTGCCACTTTCAGCCATTGCTTTCTGCTGCGCGTGTACGCGAAGGTCACGCGAGTCACGTGATTGAGAGCGAGAATTAAAGTATTTCAGTTATTAAAGCGGATTAATTTCGCTTAATCTACTTAGTGTTGACTTTATTATTTTTGTTTTCCTTTCGCAGTGAGATGTCTCGCACATCACGCGTGCTCTCAAAATAAGATGCAGTCAAGTGTGTGTTTTAGTTTTTTCAAAATAAAAGCCTCCAAACCAAACGACAAACGCAATGATTATAATTCCACAGTCACGTATAGAATAAAAATATATGAATGAATATATAATCAATATCACTTATCATATAAAATTATATATGTCGGAAAATATATTAAATATGTTAATTATAAACAACTTTTTTTACTGTTTTATATATACCATAACCGAAGCTGAAACAATGTGGGCTGACGGTTTCAGCAGAAGCAAATACCATTGCTTATCAACCTCGTAGCTCACAGTAAGGTTGTCTTTTAAAAGGTTTAGGTATAGTTAAAAATCAATTTCCTTATGGAGAATTTATTTATTTATTTTGCCTTATGGAGAAAATGAGTGGAGTTTTTACTTCCGGAAACTAATGTTGCTTTTTGTCGGCGCCAACACGCGCGAGCAGCGCGAGCCCGTACTTGAGACGTTTGTTTGTTCGCGCATGCGCATAGAGGAGTTTTGCGATGTCATGGCGCTGAACACAAACTATTGATCGCAACTCTTCATTATCATCATCATCATCATCATCATCACAGGTATGACACGCACATCTGGCTCTGCTCTTTACTGCTGTTAAAGGGTTATTTTAAACCGATCTATTCTGGATGAGCTTCTCTACACAGGCGTTTGTGAAGCGTTTATAGTTAACTCAGCCAGTAAACATTTTACATTCGTGTTAACATGACATTAACACATGTTTTACTGGAACATATCCCTCAGTTATGAGTTAAATATCAGTGTAAATGTGCAGATGTGCTTTACACACAGACTCTGGTCTCCGGCAGATACAGCGAATGTTCTGGAATTTCTGATTTATGGAGGATATGATATAGTTTATTTGATCCATAATTTCTTGACGAATCGCGTTTCAATCTGTGGCTAAGGGTTAGGGTTAGTTGGATGTTAAACATACACACCCTAATAACCCTAATCTGTGGTTAAGGGTCTTTTTGCAGTGACTCATATTGTGGTTAGTGTCCTTCTCAAACAGTTACCATGGCAACCGTAGCTTCCGACAACAGACCATAGTTACTACATTAGTTGTTGTTTTCTCTGTAAAATCAGCGAATATAATCATGATAATCATCACTAGTGCTGTTGCTCACACATAATAAACATCGAGAAACATGCCGTTTTCTTCATTCATGATATATATAGTATTCATTACTTCAGTGAGCTCATTGTATCTGCATTAAATTACTACATTTTTAAAATTAATACAATTTTAGCTAACTGTGATTTCTGAAATGCATCACTTAGTTTCCTCTGATATCAGACACTGTAAACTGTAATGAACTTTCTGTAAAGCGGCTGTGAAATGATGTGTGTTGTGAAAAGCGCTGTACTAATAAACTGAACTGAAGTCAACATCTGAAGTGGATCAAAACACGTTCATCAAAGTTTGTCCTAAGACAAGAACGGCTAGTGTTCAAAATTAATGTGTAACTTTGTTGTAAGGTTTTGATCCACTTCAAATGTTGACTACTGTACACATACACACATATATACATATATATTCAGTAGTAGTGGAAGCCAGACAGAGCTGAAGCATGAGCAGTGCACGAAGAGGAGTGTGTGTGTGTGTGTGTGTGTGTGTGTGTGTGTGTGTGTGTGTGTGTGTGTGTGTGTGTGTGTGTGTGTGTGTGTGTGTGTGTGTGTGTTGATCTGTGTGTTGATCTGTGCTGCAGGGAGCCTCAGTCGGTCCGAGAGCGCCGCGCGAGTGTCGTGATGTCGGGGAATAAAGCCGTGGAGCTGCAGATCCAGATGCGGCAGAACGCAGAAGATGTGCAGAGCTTCATGCGGGATCTGGACTCCTGGGAGGAGGAGATCAGGGAGAAGGACCAGCAGCTCCGCTCCGGAGACTCCAGCCCGACACCAGTAAAGCCTTGACTCTGAGCTGACATCAGGAGCGTTCGGGTCTTTGCTCTGACACTTACAGAGATTTGCTGTATTTCAGAAATCACTCCCGCCGGTGAGGAACAAAGACTATAAGAAGACGAAGAAGAGGGCGAAGCGTCCGGCTAACGGCGGCCGGAAGGAGCAGACGCAGCGGATAAAGTCCTACGATTATCAAGCCTGGGACAAATTTGATGTGGTAATGCGTTCATGAGCGCACGGATGATCCAACAACACTTCTGGGAAAAGTTATTTTTGTGTTGTGATGTGTTACTCCATAAAAAAGGAATTAATCACTGTACTCAGTTTAATCCACGTTACTTGTAATGCGTTACGTTACTCGTTACATCGCAGGAGTAATCTGATTACATAATGCGTGTCATTTGTGATGTGTTACTCCGTCGCTGTTCGACACTGAACACTGTTTGCAGGAGAAGACTCTGGAGCGCGAGGAGGCGGAGGAGAGCCCCGATGACTCCGACCCGGAAGGGGTTCAGGCGGACCGAGATCTGGCGCTCGCTGAGAAAGAGAAGGTATGATGTCACCACTGAGGACTCACCCTGAGTCGTGCTGTAACACGGTCGTACACGAGTGTGTGTGATGTCGTCACGAGTGTGTGTGATGTCGTCACGAGTGTGTGTGATGTCGTCACGAGTGTGTGTGATGTCGTCACGAGTGTGTGTGATGTCGTCACGAGTGTGTGTGATGTCGTCACGAGTGTGTGTGATGTCGTCACGAGTGTGTGTGATGTTTCAGGGGAACGAGTTCTTCAAGGACGGCCGGTATGACAGTGCCATCGAGTGTTACACCAGAGCGATGGACGCCGACCCCTACAACCCGGTCCTGCCCACTAACAGAGCGGCTTGCTTCTTCAGACTGAAAAAGTACGAGTCCGTCCGCCGTTCTGCCGTTCAGTCGCTCCGCCGCTCGTGTGTTTGGGTGGAGCAGAGCTGCACGATTCATCACACTGACACCGCACGCGATTTCGCAAAGGCTGCGATTATTTTATGCACAGTTTGTCAGTGCAGCGGCTGATCGCCTGAACACCAGAGTCACACACACACACACACACACACACACACACACCACATATCCCTCTGAACACCAGAGAGCGTCTCTCTCACACACACACACACACACACACACACATATCCCTCTGAACACCAAATTTTGCGACTCGAACTCGCAGTGCTTTCAGAGTGAGCCGTACGGCACTGACACGCTGCACATTACTAATGATCACAGCCTTGGCCATTTCATCATCGAGATAAGCCAAATCGGTTTAAGTGTGATTTTATGTTAGTTGTGATTAATCGTGCAGTGCACACGTGTGTGTGTGTGTGTGAGATACCCTGTAGTGTTCAGATGGATATATGCTGTGTGTGTGTGTGTGTGTGTGTGTGTGTGTGTGTGTGTGTGTGTGATGATTCCTGACGTGGGAGTTTGTGTGCGCAGGTTCTCCGTGGCGGAGTCGGACTGTCGTCTGGCGATCGCTCTGGACAGTAAACACGTGAAGGCTTACGTCAGGAGAGCGTCGGCGCGCGCGGCTCTGAGGAAACACCGGGAAGCTCTCGAAGGTCTGAGGACGTGATGCAGATCATCAGCTCGGGTTATGATGAAGTGAACAGATAAACACTGATCCTTTTGTTCATCCAGATTATGAAATGGTTCTCAAACTGGATCCTGAAAACTCAGAAGCGCGGAAGGAAGTCCAGAAACTCCAGCAGGTGTGATCAGTTTCAGTCACACACACCTCATACACACCTCATACAGTCACACACACCTCATACACACCTCATACAGTCACACACACCTCATACGGTCACACACACCTCATACACACCTCATACACACCTCATACGGTCACACACACCTCATACACACCTCATACACACCTCATACGGTCACACACACCTCACACACACCTCATACACACCTCATACAGTCATACACACCTCATACGGTCACACACACCTCATACACACCTCATACGGTCACACACACCTCACACACACCTCATACACACCTCATACAGTCATACACACCTCATACGGTCACACACACCTCATACACACCTCATACACACCTCATACAGTCACACACACCTCATACACACCTCATACGGTCACACACACCTCATACACACCTCATACAGTCATACACACCTCATACACACCTCATACAGTCACACACACCTCATACACACCTCATACAGTCACACACACCTCATACACACCTCATACACACCTCATACAGTCACACACACCTCATACACACCTCATACACACCTCATACACACCTCATACAGTCACACACACCTCATACACACCTCATACAGTCACACACACCTCATACACACCTCATACACACCTCATACACACCTCATACAGTCACACACACCTCATACACACCTCATACACACCTCATACAGTCACACACACCTCATACAGTCACACACACACCTCATACAGTCACACACACCTCATACACACCTCATACACACCTCATACACACCTCATACAGTCACACACACCTCATACACACCTCATACACACCTCATACACACCTCATACAGTCACACACACCTCATACACACTGTTGTGTGGAACTCATTACAAGTAACTTGAGTTATGTAATCAGATTACTTTTTCAAATAGGTAACGCTAGTTACTTTTACACATTTATTGACTGACAGTTCTCCTGTCCTCATGTAGCGGGAAATAAAGTGAGGAGGTGTTAATAACAAATATACTTTATGTATTTAATCTCGCTTTATTAACCGATGTCTTTGCTGCTGACCTTCATTGATCTAACTCACCCGTACTAATAATCAAAAATGACTTTAGATTAGATTTAGAAATAAGAGAGTTGAACTCCTCCTCCTGTCTCCTATTGCTCTTTAATCCAGAGTAACAGAAGCTGAACGGGTTAATCCGCATCTCCTTCATCCTGAGGGTTATTCATCTCACTGTCGCTGTGAAAGGGCCTTTACATTTACCAGAAATACAACTTTTTTTGTTGTTATTAAAAAAGAAACAAGCAAGCCCAGCCCAGGGGAGGACAAGTAACGCAATTAGTCACTTTCTTTGGGAGTAACGCGATACTGTAATGATTAGTTTTAAAGTGGTCACACATGTAGAGCAGATTCTCAGAGCGATTGTTGCTCTGCTTCAGGTGTTGGAGTCGAGCGGAGAGACGGCGGAGGAGAACGAGAGCGCTAGGCTAACGGCGGAGGAGAACGAGAGCGCTAGGCTAACGGCGGAGGAGAACGAGAGCGCTACGCTAACGGCGGATCCGTCACAACAGCGTCTGGAGGAACAGCGGAGAAAACAAGAAGCCGTCGTGCAGAAAGACCGAGTGAGACGCGCCTCTAACTCCTCATGATCGAGCAGACACAGTCAAACCAGACATTACTCAGACTCCAGATCTCACTCTCGATATATCCACTAGTGTGATCAGGACACTATAGTTCATTATGTAAGAGAGGAGAGCAGAATCAAGTAAACTGTGACATATTACACCCCAATATTCCTCATTCAGAGACTACCAGTGACATTAAGGACCAAAACTGACACTTTGAGCTGATCATGTTTTGCTGAAGTGTGTTGTCTTTAATTGCTAATGCTCTTTTTACACACAGACTGAACACAATGAAGCATTGCTTGGTGATTGGTTGAGCTAAACTGGTATTATCTAATTGTGTAGTTAAATTTAACAGCTGACAGATATTCAACATAATTCATGTGTGAGACAGTCTAACAGAAGGACGGACAAAACCAGTCAAACATCAACTGAGTTCTGCTCATATTTCATTACCGTTTTCTAAACTATTGCGAATAAACTGTGATCATGTGATCATGCGAAGGCGTCTGAACACATCTAGCTCTGGCTGTGTGGACGCTGACTCTGCTTCTCGATGTTGCAGGGAAACGCGTACTTTAAAGAGGGCAAGTACGAGTCGGCTGTGGAGTGTTACTCTAGAGGAATGGAGGCGGACGGCGCTAACGCACTGCTACACGCTAACAGAGCCATGGCGTTCCTCAAGCTCCACAGGTGACGAGATGTTTGCTACCTAGTGCATACTTGTTTTGTAGGTAATGTTCATAGATAATGTAATGCACATTTCTTGTAATGCGTTACTTTACTCGTTACATTACAGAAGTATCTGATTACATAATGCACGTTACTTGTAATGTAATGCTAACAGAGCCATGGTGTTCCTCAAACTCCACAGGTGTCTGTTTTGTAGTGTGTACTAGCCTGTACGAGTGTGTGTGTGTGTGTGTGTGTGTGTGTGTGTGTGTGTGTGTGTGTGCAGGTACAGCGAGGCGGAGCAGGACTGCAGTGTGGCCGTCGATCTGGACGCCTCATACGCCAAAGCGTTCGCTAGACGAGCGACGGCTAGAGCCGCGTTAGGGAGGATCCGAGACGCCAGAGAAGGTCCATGTTCATTACACGTTTATTAGTGCAGCGCTTTTCACAACACACCGTTTCAGATCCGCTTTACAGGAAGTGCACGGGTCCACATTACAGTTTACAGTGTCTGATATCAGAGGAAACTAAGTTATGCATTTCAGAAATGTACATACAAAGTCACAGTTAGCGAAAAATGTATTAATTTAAACAAAAAACTTTTCCCACACTTTTGTTTGTAGATTTTGAGCAGGTTCTGAAGCTCGAGCCGGGAAACAAGCAAGCCACGACTGAGATCGAGAGACTCACAGCGGTACGTTCACGGATTGGGATGTTTGTGGTTAAACGGGATTCAGACACGGGACTTGAATTTGACTTTTGGAAATTGAATTCCTGGGAAACCCTTGAAAACAGACATGTTATCCTCTTATTACCAAGAGGCGCTTGAATTATTGAAATACAATATATATATGACATTAGTGTTTAATTTTTTTGCGGGGGAAACACCGTACATACCTGTCGCTATTCTGCATGATATAAAGTTTATGATGAGTATATAGTACAACTTTCATTCTTCAGGTCAGTTATATATTCATGGAGTGTGTGTGTGTGTGTGTGTGTGTGTGTGTGTGTGTGTGTGTGTGTGTGTGAGAGAGAGTGTGTGTGTGTGTGTGTGTGTGTGTGAGAGAGAGTGTGTGTGTGTGTGTGTGTGTGTGTGTGTGTGAGAGAGTGTGTGTGTGTGTGCAGGGATTAAAGTTCTCCGTCGCTACGACGGATTTCCGTTAATTGCAGCAAGTCCATGACGGATTTCCGTCATTGCGGGTTCCAGCCTGTCCTTAAAGTCTTAAATTCACTTTTCATAATTTTAAGGCCGTAAATAGGCTTTCATTTCTCAAATAGTGTAATAAATATCTTAATTTTAGTTTGAATAGGTCTTAAATTAAGGAAAGACGAGGTGTCTTCACCCTGCTGAGGGGGATGTGATCAAAGCCTGGAGTGGAGCAAAAGCACGTTCCTCTCTCCACTCTAAGCACTCTGTAATCACTCCGCTCATAGTCCACTCCGGGTTTTCAATTACCGCTCACGGAAAGTGCATGTCAGGCTAGAGCTGAGCGCTGAGGTAGAACTATATTTCAGTGACACTCTTATAATGCAGGTAGAGCTGGGCGATATCGATATAAAAAATATATCGATATATTTTTTAAATGCGATATGGAATTAGACCATATCACATCGATATAGTTCAAATTTGCGCTGTGATCCTTGCTCCCCGCGCCCCCGCTCCTCCTTTTCCACACTGCGTGCGTGTTTAGAGCATGTTATGTTAAGAGAGGCGAATCATGACTACTTCAGAAAACCCAGCACAATAGGAACTACCAGGCAGGCAGTGACATAAGTGTACGCTGAAATAAAGTTTTTCACCTCAGAAAAACGGACTTTCTTGTCCTGTCAGCCGTTATCCTGTTCTCGTAGCGCACACTCAATTGCACGCGCAAATTCAGCGGCGCGCGCTGTATTGCTTCACTGATCAAGTGCAAAAGAAACTACGAGCATGCAACACCGTTACGTTGTAAATTACACGAAATAAAAGTAATGCAGGTATGATTCTCATTCTATTCACCAGTTTCCATGTTTCATTGACAGTTATTGTTAATATTGTGTATTCACCATGGTAACTGTCGTTTCCATATAACCCCAAAATGCCACTATTTTTCTTTGTGTTATTTTTTATATTTTTAAATGACTGTAGTGGCTCATACCAACATTGTATTAACAAAAACTAGTTTGGGACTGCTATTTAATAGCTTTAGCCTAGGTC
>NC_138224.1:426854-501854 GCF_964197995.2 Scardinius erythrophthalmus | reverse complement strand
ATAAATGGGGCAAGGGATATAAGAAAAAGATGTATTAAATTCTTCTGATTGGGCAAGAGAGTTTGATGGTTTATCTGTGTTAAGTCATTTGACCACAACCAGTGCTGGAGTCGCCATTTTATTCTCCCAGAACTCTATTCCCTGTTCTTATCAGGCCGATGAAATTATAAAAGTTATAGCTTCCTTTGAAAATTGTTCTTTTGTTCTTATTTGTGTGTGTGTCCCCAATAATGCATTGGAAAGAATGATTTTTCTAGATACACTGAGTGTCATTGCAATTCTGAGGGTTTATTATTTCTAGGAGGGGATTTTGCACTGAGCACATCTTAGATAGAAATCATGTTCAACTTTCACGAAAGCGGCTCATTCAGTTATTGAAATCACATGAGATTGTTGATGTTTGGAGAAATTTTCATGATGGATGCACTCTCAAACTTTTTCTTTAATTTGGAGAAAATAAATGGACAGAGAAGGTTTATTCATGCCTTACGCTCAAAAGCTGGAGTCTTGTTGTCAGACCCTTCTGATTATTCTGACATAGTTTTGCTCTTCATGACGACTGTGGGGCGGGTGAATATTTTTATAACTCATCCATTTAAATTATATTAAACCTTAAACTTCTGCATAATTAAGGGCGTGGCCACTTGAGTGACAGGTGGATTGCCGCTGATGTCACTGCTAGCCGTTTGTCTGCTGTCTGTTAGCGTCACGTCACCTCAGCTAATCCGCCTCGCTGCACATGTTCGTTTATCTGGGACTGACGCTGCCAAGATGGCGACGACTGGCTCCGCCCACTTTAGGCTCCAGAAGCGCTCTTCAGAAACACTACGGGTGACACACACACACTACGCCCAGTGTTTTACACAGACTGTGGCGTCTTGTGTTTCAGGGCTTCATCTTCGTCTCCTGAACCGATTCCTCCTCCACCCATCAGCAGTTTCCAGCTGGAGGCCGACCTCAGGAAGATCAGCCGTTACCCACAATGCACCTACAGATATCTGAAGGTACCGTCAGTGCCGCCCTCCGTCTCAAGTCAAGTCACCATTATCTGTCCTTCATCTGTCCTTCATCTGTCCTTCATCTGTCCTTCATCTGTCCTTCATCTGCGCGTCTCACTCCAACACTCACTCTCTCAGCAAATCAGCCCGGACGCGTATCCGAAGATCTTCCAGAACTCTCTGGAGCCGGACGTCCTGAACCACATGCTGAAGATCTTCCACAGCTTCTACATGCAGTGAGTCCCACACACACACACACTCACTCACTCTCTCACACACACACACACACACACACACACTCACTCACTCTCTCACACACACACACACGAGCAAACCGTCTCTGTCGCTTTAAATACTCAGGATGGATTCTGATTGGCTGTCAGTGTTTCAGGGTTTATACATGTTGCTTAAAGCGCTTGAGTTATTGGAGGACAATAGGCTTTATTAAAAAGTAATTTTAGTAATTTAAGTTTAATTTTATTTGATAAAACAATCTTTTCTCACCCGTCTGATATGGAGGCGCTTCGCACGGCTGGGAGTGTGATATCACTCATTAATATCTGAGTATATGATACATCATTCATTCTTCAAGTCAATCATACATTCATGAGAGGAAAAATTATTTTGAGTAAGGAAAGCGATATCTTTATCATCGTATCCTGTCAGTGGTGAAAGTTTCCGCAGTCACTGCTTCTGCTGCCGGTCTGTTCTATTAGTTTATTATTATCTATTTACCTTTTCTAGAATTAGACCGATATGAAGATGTTGTTTGATAAGTGAGATCCTGAAAGTGATTATGGTTATAGTGATCATCCCTGGTGTAAACATCATCACGACCCAAAACTCACTTCCTGTTTCCTGTTTCAGACATGAAGAAGCGTCTCTTCTGCTGGCCGTCCTGAAGAGCCTGACGAGAGTGAGGAGATTCAACATGGCCGTCATGTTCATGTCGTCCGCTGAGAAGAAAAGTACACACACACACACACTCACACACTCTCACTCACACACACACTCGTCCTCAGCGCCGGATAGTAACCTCTTTCCTCCTTCAGTCCTGCAGGATCTGTTTGACTGGATTCAGCGCTCCGGTCTGGGAGACCCTTCAGTCCGAGACTTACAGAAGGAATACGGCCTCTGACCTCTGACCTCTGCAGGAACATCTCCTGTTCGTTTGAGCTGGACTGAGAACACCAGAACCAACACATCTGTGACGTCTCAGTGTGAATGAAGAAGATGCTCATTAAACATGTCTAATGCCTCAGAATGGACGTGTGTGTGTGTGTGTGTGTGTCGTCAATAAAGATGAGTTCAGATGATATGATGAAACGTGTGTTGCTTCAGTTCCTGTGTGGATCGGCTGACTGTGTTTCTGATCCATCAGAATCTGCTGTAAAAAAAATGTGCTATAAATAAACTTGCCTTGATGAAAAAGGAGCTCAGAAATGACAAACCGACCATCAACTCAATGAGAATCACTAGACCAAGATCACGTGATGCTTGTGAGAGTCTCAGTCTGGAGTGTGGTTTATTATAATGTGTTTTTGGTTGAACATTGACAGAAACAGGTAAAAAATGATAATAATGTGTGAGTAAAGGTGTCAGAGGCGTGAGTGTCGCCCTCGAGTGGAGAATCCAGGTTCTGTTCTCACTATTGCAGTAAGGGCTAGCGCAAAATGCGGCATCGGCATCTCGAAGCGGCATCTCCAGCGGCATCAGTGAGCGGCACTTCCGGCGGCATCTCCAGCGGCATCAGTGAGCGGCACTTCCGGCGGCATCTCCAGCGGCCATCAGTCAATTATGATTTTAACATGATAAAAAAAAATCAGAGATTGCAAGTAGGCTATTCTGATTATTTATAATAGTCCAACATAACATGTATGTGGCAGATTTAATACACCAAGGAAAATTATTAAATAGCATATTCCTTATTAATTCTAATATAAAAGACACATTTATTAAAAACATACATTGTTCAGTTGTAGGCTAGTATGCCTACAACAGATATGTTTTTAACAAATGTGTACTAGTACTAGGCTACTAATATTGTTAATATTTATAATATTATTATTAATAGTAGGCGTATATGTTTGTAAAGACAATTTAATTTGAAGAATAACAAATGTTAAATAAAATTACAGTTAGGATATATATTTGGTGTGTTTCTAATTAATTAGCTACAGTTCTCTATGTAAAAACCTTTCAAATTAGTAATTATAATTTTTCACATGAATAGCCTAGGCTACATGATGTTCAGTTAGCCTACTTTTTTATGAAAAAATTGGATTTAATAATTTCCTCTGTGCAGAAACATAACTAATTAATCAGAAAGTGGTATCATCACAATTAGGCCTACTTTGGCAGCAGCCACAGCTGGACAATAAAATAATTAATAAAGTTAATAAAATAAAAAAATATTGATTGTTGGAGATGCCGCTGCACCGGAAAGTCCTGCCCGCTGGAGATGCCGCTCACTGATGCCGCTGGAGATGCCGCTCACTGATGCCGCTGGAGATGCCGCTCACTGATGCCGCTGGAGATGCCGCTCACTGATGCCGCTGGAGATGCCGCTCACTGATGCCGCTGGAGATGCCGCTCACTGATGCCGCTGGAGATGCCGCTCACTGATGCCGCTGGAGATGCCGCTCACTGATGCCGCTGGAGATGCCGCTCACTGATGCCGCTGGAGATGCCGCTCACTGATGCCGCTGGAGATGCCGCTCACTGATGCCGCTGGAGATGCCGCTCACTGATGCCGCTGGAGATGCCGCTCACTGATGCCGCTGGAGATGCCGCTCACTGATGCCGCTGGAGATGCCGCTCACTGATGCCGCTGGAGATGCCGCTCACTGATGCCGCTGGAGATGCCGCTCACTGATGCCGCTGGAGATGCCGCTCACTGATGCCGCTGGAGATGCCGCTCACTGATGCCGCTGGAGATGCCGCTCACTGATGCCGCTGGAGATGCCGCTCACTGATGCCGCTGGAGATGCCGCTCACTGATGCCGCTGGAGATGCCGCTCACTGATGCCGCTGGAGATGCCGCTCACTGATGCCGCTGGAAATGCCGCTCACTGATGCCGCTGGAGATGCCGCTCACTGATGCCGCTGGAAATGCCGCTCACTGATGCCGCTGGAGATGCCGCTCACTGATGCCGCTGGAGATGCCGCTCACTGATGCCGCTGGAGATGCCGCTCCCGCATTTGGCCGCTGGAGATGCCGCTCACTGATGCCGCTGGAGATGCCGCTCACTGATGCCGCTGGAGATGCCGCTCACTGATGCCGCTGGAAATGCCGCTCACTGATGCCGCTGGAGATGCCGCTCACTGATGCCGCTGGAGATGCCGCTCACTGATGCCGCTGGAGATGCCGCTCACTGATGCCGCTGGAGATGCCGCTCACTGATGCCGCTGGAGATGCCACTCACTGATGCCGCTGGAGATGCCGCTCACTGATGCCGCTGGAGATGCCGCTCACTGATGCCGCTGGAGATGCCACTCACTGATGCCGCTGGAGATGCCGCTCACTGATGCCGCTGGAGATGCCGCTCACTGATGCCGCTGGAGATGCCACTCACTGATGCCGCTGGAGATGCCGCTCACTGATGCCGCTGGAGATGCCGCTCACTGATGCCGCTGGAGATGCCGCTCACTGATGCCGCTGGAGATGCCACTCACTGATGCCGCTGGAGATGCCACTCACTGATGCCGCTGGAGATGCCGCTCCCGCATTTGGCCGCTGGAGATGCCGCTCACTGATGCCGCTGGAAATGCCGCTCACTGATGCCGCTGGAGATGCCGCTCACTGATGCCGCTGGAGATGCCGCTCACTGATGCCGCTGGAGATGCCGCTCACTGATGCCGCTGGAGATGCCGCTCACTGATGCCGCTGGAGATGCCGCTCACTGATGCCGCTGGAGATGCCGCTCACTGATGCCGCTGGAGATGCCGCTCACTGATGCCGCTGGAGATGCCGCTCACTGATGCCGCTGGAGATGCCGCTCACTGATGCCGCTGGAGATGCCGCTCACTGATGCCGCTGGAAATGCCACTCACTGATGCCGCTGGAGATGCCACTCACTGATGCCGCTGGAGATGCCGCTCACTGATGCCGCTGGAGATGCCGCTCACTGATGCCGCTGGAGATGCCGCTCACTGATGCCGCTGGAGATGCCGCTCACTGATGCCGCTGGAGATGCCGCTCACTGATGCCGCTGGAGATGCCGCTCACTGATGCCGCTGGAGATGCCGCTCACTGATGCCGCTGGAGATGCCGCTCACTGATGCCGCTGGAGATGCCACTCACTGATGCCGCTGGAGATGCCACTCACTGATGCCGCTGGAGATGCCGCTCACTGATGCCGCTGGAGATGCCGCTCACTGATGCCGCTGGAGATGCCGCTCACTGATGCCGCTGGAGATGCCGCTCACTGATGCCGCTGGAGATGCCGCTCACTGATGCCGCTGGAGATGCCGCTCACTGATGCCGCTGGAGATGCCACTCACTGATGCCGCTGGAGATGCCACTCACTGATGCCGCTGGAGATGCCGCTCCCGCATTTGGCCGCTGGAGATGCCGCTCACTGATGCCGCTGGAAATGCCGCTCACTGATGCCGCTGGAGATGCCGCTCACTGATGCCGCTGGAGATGCCGCTCACTGATGCCGCTGGAGATGCCGCTCACTGATGCCGCTGGAGATGCCGCTCACTGATGCCGCTGGAGATGCCGCTCACTGATGCCGCTGGAGATGCCGCTCACTGATGCCGCTGGAGATGCCGCTCACTGATGCCGCTGGAGATGCCGCTCACTGATGCCGCTGGAAATGCCACTCACTGATGCCGCTGGAGATGCCGCTCACTGATGCCGCTGGAGATGCCGCTCACTGATGCCGCTGGAGATGCCGCTCACTGATGCCGCTGGAGATGCCGCTCACTGATGCCGCTGGAGATGCCGCTCACTGATGCCGCTGGAGATGCCGCTCACTGATGCCGCTGGAAATGCCACTCACTGATGCCGCTGGAGATGCCGCTCACTGATGCCGCTGGAGATGCCGCTCACTGATGCCGCTGGAGATGCCGCTCACTGATGCCGCTGGAGATGCCGCTCACTGATGCCGCTGGAAATGCCACTCACTGATGCCGCTGGAGATGCCGCTCACTGATGCCGCTGGAGATGCCGCTCACTGATGCCGCTGGAGATGCCGCTCACTGATGCCGCTGGAGATGCCGCTCACTGATGCCGCTGGAGATGCCGCTCACTGATGGCCGCTGGAGATGCCGCTCCCGCATTTGGCCGCTGGAGATGCCGCTCACTGATGCCGCTGGAGATGCCGCTCCCGCATTTGGCCGCTGGAGATGCCGCTCACTGATGGCCGCTGGAGATGCCGCTCCCGCATTTGGCCGCTGGAGATGCCGCTCACTGATGGCATCTCCAGCAGGCAGGACTTTCCGGTGCAGCGGCATCTCCAGCAATCAATATTTTTTTATTTTATTAACTGCATTTTAACTAAATAACATTATGTAGCTACCACAGAGTAATATATAGCTATATCATGTGTAAGCATATTCTTTAAAGTTTTTAATAAAGTTTTGAGTTTCTGATTCTCCGTTAAGCCTACATCAGAGAAAGCTGCAATTGTTCTGAGTACAGGCTATGTAACGTTTTAAGTTTCCAGCAAGAAAGTGTCATTGTCAATATCACTTTTATGTTTCAGAAAATGCTGTTTATTAAATATTAATTTGAAATGTCATTAAATATGACGGTTATTCCGTTAATACAGAAATGAGTTCAGTTAATACAGAAATGAGTTTCTGATGTGCTGCACAATTCTGATATTAATTCAAAAAAGCTGTAGGCCTACAAAGCTGAAATTGCGGCGGCATCTCCAACAGCCGTTTTGCAACACTTTGCAGTTTGAATGATGTCTTGTATGAACATGACGGAGTATAATTTTATGTTTCCACTGTTCGATCGCGCCCACGCATCACACACACAACATATTCCAGCATTGCAATCTTGTCATCGCAGCCTGCCCTGTTCGTTATAGCCGTAATAAAATATAATTATAAAATAGTCAACGTAACATATAAAAAGTAGCCTATGCTCTGCTTAAATAGTCAGTAGTAGCCTACAATTCGTACCATTTAGCGCTGCGTAGCCTAAGCACCGCTCCACTGTGATGTTTCCAAGCACATTTTTGCGCATGTGAGTGAAGAGAATGATTTTTTCCCTCGATATTGGATTTCAAGCACATTTTTGCGCATGTGAAGAGAATGATTTTTTCCCCTCGATATTGGAACGTGGGTGAAGTACAAAGAAGCCTATAATAAAGAATAGTTTACCATCCAAATGCATCGCGAATGTTGAAACATTTTGATTCTAATGAGAGAGATAGGCTACGTGAGCCCAACGCCGCTTTCACTTTCGCTTTAAATTATTTCGTTTTGGCTTGTTTATAGTTATTTTTTTTATTTCTGTTCTGTCCTGAATATCATTAAATTTAAAGGATAAATCATTGATCAAATAAAATTTTTGTGACATGGCTTAACCATGGCCGTAGCCAGCTATGAGGTCACCGAGGTCCGGACCTCGGTCATTTTTTTATATTCAGAAATAAAATTTCAAGCTCTCTGAATGATTAATTAGCCGTTTAAACTGCGTCATATGTGTGTTTGCAATTCATGTCGCTGAGAGAAGGAACAGTGAACGGCGCTTGAGAGCGCGTTGTTGCCAGATCCACCTATTATACGTCTTTTTGGACTCGTTTTTCCCATTTATTGTGACACTTTAGGACGTAAATAAAGTGGGAAGTTGAATGTTAGGGCCAGTGATATATTAATTTTCTTTTCCAAAACACAAGCTTTGAACTTATTTCTCATTATTATTATTATTTTGTTTTTTTAATGTTTTTCGTGGCATTAATAAAAAAGAAGAAGCTTAGACAAACTGTAATTGATGACAGGAAGATACCAAATTCGGTAAGACAAACGCAATGATCATGATTATCTGTAAGAAATGTACAACACTATCAAAAACAATAGCATAATACAGATCTGTATCATTATTCTAACGTTATTTGTAACTTGTTACGAAATAAAAAGTCTCTCACCTAAAAAAAACGTACTTTCCTGTCCCGTCAGTCTCGTTGCGCGTCCTTTTCAATTACACGCGCAAATGCGGCAGAGCGCTTTATGTCACTTTATTATAAATAAAGCGCAAAAGAAACTACAAGCATGATGCAACAACATCGTAGTTGATGTCAATTTGTAAGTCATGAAATTACCAAAAAGTGCCAATAAATTCCGCAACTTACTTCATGTTTGGAATGATTTACATGCAGGTTTATGTTCATTCAATTTTCATTCTATTCATCAGGATCAGTGGTCATGTTCATTAACAGCTCATGTTAGTATTGTGTATTTACCATGGTTACTGTTGTTTCCTTAACCCAAAAATGGCACTTTATTTTCACTGTGTTTTTGCACTATATTTCTAAATGACTGTGGTCTGACCAGAGCCGGATTAACGCAAAGGCAAACTAGGCACGTGCCTAGGGCCCGATTGGCGGGATGGGGCCCAGACAGAGGAAAAAAAAAAAAAAATGTACAAATGTCCTATCTACAATTTATTTCAAAATGTATTTATTAACTAAAAATAGTGACGATGTTTATCTTAACCATAGACTGTTACATTACGTCACATTAACGCCAGCCCATGACTGTATATATAGAGGCGCCAGCCAGTTTAGTCCGAGGGGACGTCAGCGGCGGTCAGGGGCGGTCAACGAACGCATCCATCAGGTGCTGCGAGTGCGAAGCAAAAGCCTAAATAGGCACGCAAAGAAGCACAGCTCGTAATGCAGGTAATCGATTTTGGAGTGATTGCAATGTATTTTAAATATAAACGTGTGGGCTACTGTAGATCAGCGTCATTTCTGGAAAAATCATTCACCGCTTTGTTAGTCTACGAGTTTAAAAGAGCGCGAGCGTCATTAACGTGCCCAGACGCGACGCTTTGAATTTGCGCGTACAATGAATAACATCGCGTTGGGAGCTGACTAGTAAAAAAGCTACAAAAGTAAAAGACAAGACGTTTGTATTTAAAGTTAAAAAACCAACACACTGCAACATTTTTAAATGTTTCAAATAAAGGATCTCATATCTATGGGTCTATCTTCTATATTCTGATGCTGATGATTAGAAAATACCCTGACATCCTAGCCTATACGAATATCAGTTTAGATTTTTTTTCCTGCTCAGTAGCGATCGTGTCTTTCTCTTCCACTTGATTTGTGTATAGCATATTTAAGGTAGCAATGCAATACATAATATCATATTACTGATATTAATAATATGACAATATCTGCAGTCAATATTGATTAAATGGGAGGGAAAAATCCTGCCCATAACGCAGCTATGAAAACAATTATAAAAGCACGCTCATGTTCATCTACTGAAGTGGTATTCTGGAACTGTGAATAAACTGAATAAAACAGCAAAATAACAACAAGAACAATAATATCTTCATTAAACAAAAAAAAAGAGATTACCTTAGATAAAGTTTGATGTAGTAGGCTACCAGTAAAAAGTCTGGACCCATTACTATCTTTAATGTTTTTGAAAGAAGTTTCTTATTATGCTCTACAAGCCTGCATTTATTTGATCAAAAATACAGAAAAAAAACAGGAATATTCAGCGAGGATGTGTTAAATATATAAAAGTGATAGTGAAGACTTTTTTAAAACAACTTTTTAATAATCAAAAAATACTGAAAAAAAGTATCACATGTTATAAAATAAATATTAAGCACCATTTCTAACATTTGATAATAAATCAGAATATTATAAAGTTTTCTGAAGGATCACGTGACACTAAATTCAGCTTTGCATCACAGAAATATATTTTAAAGTATAGTAAAATAGAAAACCATTATTTTAAATTGTAATAATATTTCACTATATTATTTTTCTGTATTTTTGATCAAATAAATCCAGGCTTGATGAGCATAAGAGACTTCTTTCAAAAACATTAAAAATAGTAATTTGTCCAAACTTATGTACTGTGTAAGTAAAAATATACTACATTTAAAAATAAATGTTGTATAAATAAAAAGGTTAGGAATCATATTTGTTTCAAGTGTTTTTTATTGGGGGTGGGGGGCCTCCAACATGAATTTTGCCTAGGGCCTCCAAATGTCTAGAACCGGCCCTGGGTCTGACATACCAACTTATTTGTATTACAAAAACTATTTTGGAACTGCTATTTAATAGCCTTATACTTTATTCATCATCAGTAGGCCTATGTGTCATATTCTTATATACAGTATATATATATATATATATATATATATATATATATATTTATATATATATATATATATATCACTAATTGTTTGGCATACTAAAACACCAGTGATAATGTAATGTAGACTGAAACTCTATAACATAACTAAAAAATAAGTTTGAGCCCCCTTTAATGTCCAGGTACAAGTCAATGTTTTTTTCTTTTTGCACAGTTCATGGGTTGAAGCCCGTTGAAGGACTTAATTTTGAGCTCTCAAAGAGCACTAGATTGATGCATTTAACCTTAAAATGTACAAAATTTTCTTACGGGGGAGCATGCCCCCGAACCCCCCTAGAGGGACAGAGGTCCACCCATCATAGTTTTACAAAATCCTATGGGAAAGAACGATCATTTATGAAATTTACTCCAGCATAGTACAACAAAGTTCCTTTTAAGTCAGTAAACTAAAACTGTTAATGCAAAATTAAAATATCCTTGGACAAACTATACTTTTGGCCTGCCTAAGGGGGGCCTACAACACATTGTGCCCAGGGGCCTCCGAATTCTTAATCCGGACCTCACTAATTTTCAAACCCTGGTTACGGCCTTGGGCTTAACATTACAGTGACTTTGCGCACGAATTGTCTATGCACGCGAGGTTATGCGCATGACTCAAACACTGGCAGACACAGCAGCAGTTGTAGGCAGGTATATTGATCATGAAATCATAATTTTCTTGTCTTGAATTATTAATCCATTCATTCATTTATGTCACTTGTTTAATTTAATTAATATGAAAAAAAAAAAAAAAAAAAAACTCGCTTGGGGGCCCCCTGGTGGCGAGGGGGCCCCAAGCAGCCACTTAGTTCGCTTATGCCTCGGGCCGGCCCTGCTCCAGCCGCATCTCGTAGCGGCATCTCCAGCATCCAATACTTTGTCCAGCTGTGGCTGCTGCCAAAGTAGGCCTAATTGTGATGATACCACTTTCTGATTAATTAGTTATGTTTCTGCACAGAGGAAATTATTAAATCCATTTTTTTCATAAAAAAGTAGGCTAACTGAACATCATGTAGCCTAGGCTATTCATGTGAAAAATTATAATTACTAATTTGAAAGGTTTTTACATAGAGAACTGTAGCTAATTAATTAGAAACACACCAAAATATATCCTAACTGTAATTTTATTTAACATTTGTTATTCTTCAAATTAAATTGTCTTTACAAACATAGGCTATATGAGCTAGATCCAACTAATCAATATACTATTATTATTATTATTATTATTATTATTAATAGACCCCTTTTGCGCCGACGTCACAGACGTCACAGTTACGTCACGGCGCTAGCTGGAGGCAAAACCATAGACATCATACATGTATAATATCTATGGGCAAAACAAACGGAAAACTCGAGGCAGCCAATACAAACCAGCACAGATTCGGCTAAATAATAATGAGTTTAAATTATTATTTTTATTATTAAATGTCATCTTGTTGTGTTGTTGGGTGCAAGAATCGATGACAAATGAGTATGCTGTATCTGGAATTTTTATTTCTAGAAAATATTCATATCATTAAAACATTGTCGTCTTCTTGGCGTTGGCTAGGCAGAACTGCGGATCGTACCACACAAGTCACATGACCATTCAGCACATATAGGCATCTAAAACTATATAGGCTATATATGCCCTCAGTTTCTCTTTACCCTCGGTTTCTCTATCGGGTAGGTGTAGAAGTCAGGCCATTCAATCGGAGGTTAATCCTGTCAGATCGTCCATTGACTGAGCGTGTACGGTCATCTGGTTAGTGGTTAGTTCCGTCCATTAAAATGAACTTTTGCAAATAACAATCGCGGTCCTGGACAGTGAGTGACCTTGCACATTAAGACAAAATCTGATTTTCTACAGTCATTGTTAAAAAACAAGCTATCAAACTGGCAAACTAACGTTAGTGAAGCGGCCAGAGGGATCTTTCTGCCTCCAGCTAAGCTCCGCCCACATAAATACGTCACCGTGTTTACCAACTGTAAAAGGGTCTATAATAATAATATTATAAATATTAACAATATTAGTAGCCTAGTACACATTTATTAAAAACATATCTGTTGTAGGCCTACTGTAGCCTACAACTGAACAATGTATGTTTTTAATAAATGTGTCTTTTATCTATTATAATTAATAAGGAATATGCTATTTAATAATTTTCCTTGGTGTATTAAATCTGCCACATACATGTTATGTTGGACTATTATAAATAATCAGAATACTTGCGATCTCTGATTTTTTTTTTATCATGTTAAAATCATAATTGACTGATGGCCGCTGGAGATGCCGCCAGAAGTGCCGCTCACTGATGCCGCTGGAGATGCCGCCGGAAGTGCCGCTCACTGATGCCGCTGGAGATGCCGCTTCCGCGTTTGGCCGCTGGAGATGCCGCTCACTTATGGCAGCTGGAGATGCCGCCGGAAGTGCCGCTTCGAGATGCCGATGCCGCATTTTGCGCTTGCTCTCTCTCCACTATTGAGAACAAGTACTTTTTTTTATTGTTCTTTGACAAAAAAAGAGGTTACTGGAAGTGCCACTGTGGCTCAGTGTTGCTTCTTTACATGGAGGTTGAAATCTCTCTTTTGAGGTGGAAAATTATTTAGTTTTATTGGTGTGAGTGATAAAATAAGACAAAATTGCCCCAAAGAAAACCAGCTTTAAATCAGGAGTTTAAGTCAATGATTGAGACAAAACCCCCCCAAACAGAAGCACTTGCGATGAGACGCTCCGGTGGCTTGGTGGTAGAGCACGTTCTCTCCTGTTTCGAGCGTCACTCTTTAACGTGGAGAATCCGAGTTTGAATCTCACTTTTGCGGAGAAAAGTGCTTCAGTTTCATTGATTCGATTGACCAATTGAGACAAAACTCCCTCCAGACAGAAGAGGTGAAGTGAAGAATCTCCAGTGGCTCAGCGGTCTGAGCGTCGCTTCTTGACGTGGAGAATCCGGGTTCAAATCTTATTCTGTTCCTCATGAAAGGAATTCTTTACTTTTTTTTGGTTCTGAATGATTAAAACAAGAAAAGTCCTCCAGAAAAGAAAAGCTTGTTGATCGGAAGCTCCAGTGGCTTCCTGTGCGTCACTTGGACGTGTAGAGTTAGGGTTCGAATCCCATTCTTTGTGGTAAAATGCTTTATTTTCATTGGTTTTGTCCAAATAAAAAAGACATGTCCTCAAAAAAGAGGGGGAAGAGTGGAAGTTCCAGTGGCTCAGTGGTTTGAGCTTGTTCTCCCCGGTTGGGAGGATCCCGGTTCGAAACCGGCCTGGACACTGAAGCGTGGTTGCGTTGAGGAACGGTCTCCTGGTCATGAGCCTTTTACGTCAAATGTGTACTTATATAAAAAATATCCAGTTGTGGGACTAAGTCGACAATTTTACAGCTGGTTTTCCTAAATAACCAGTTGCTCCACCAGGATCCTGACTAGGGTTGCTCCTCATTCCTCCAGTCTCTTGTCCTCTCCAGCAGACTCTCCATTAGTTGATTTCTTGGAGATCTGACTGGGATTCGAACCGGGAACCTCTGGACCATGAGGCAGCGCTCATACCTGTGAGCCACAGATCTCTTGGCTTTCACTTGCTGGAACTCATTTATCACTGTTGTGACCCCGTGATTCTACAATAAACCAGTTAAAGTCAGATTTGACCCCGTGTCTCTATCGCAGCCTCGCACGCAGAGACCGCGTGTTTAACCACTCGCCCATCACGACCCGACTCTCAGCGGTGAATATAACCAGCAGTGGTGGATCTGAACACAGGCCATCATGATGAAAACACAACTCCTCATCTCCTGATTCAGTGATCAGTGTTTGGAGCTTTTATTGTTTGCTTGAGTAAATGATGAAACACATAAGCAAAGGTGGGGTTTTTTCCGTGTCCAGGGCGGTTTCAAACCGTGATCCTCCCGACCGGGGAGAACATGCTCAACCCACTGAACCACTGAACCACTGGAACTTCCACTCTTACATCTCTTTTTTTGGAGGGATATCTTTTTTATTTGGACAAAACCAGTAAAACCCATTTCTGTTCTAGAATAGGCTCTCTGCAAAAAAAAAAAAAAAAAAAAACGGATAAAAGCAGCCTGGTTTTAGCTGGTCTCCCAGTCTGGTTTAAGATTGGTTTTGGCCACTTGTTTTAGCTGACCAGTCTGGGAAACCAGCTACTTCCAGCTTAAACCAGCCAACCAGCCCAGACTGGTTTTAGCGAGTTTTTTCAGCATCATAATATATGTCATAAGTAATTTTGATACAGACTTTAATTATAATTAGACTATTAGACCATTGGTCCTTTGTTCATAATAAACAATAAAGCTTTTCTCTAAAACTGGTGTGAATCTACAAACACCATTGTTTTAACTGTGAACAGAAAACGATAAAGAACACTTAAAAGATCATTAAAAAACTTCACACTTAAACAAACCACCCAAAGGGAGTGTTTTAGAAGATCTTTTAATCCCGATTATATTTGTGTTTGAGTGTCCTCCATGTGACTCTCAGATCAACACATTTATCTGTCTGACTCTTACCCCAGTTCATTTGATTTGAATCAGCTAGGCCTACCTGTAGACTCTAAGTTTATCTACTGGTTTAGATGCTGACAAAATCCCAGATTTGTTTTAAAATATATCAAATACAACGTTGTGCCCTCTCTCCCCAACGACTGCCACTTCGAGTTTGGTGTTTCTGGTATTAATGCTGCGGATACACTTGTTGACCACAAGAGGGAGCCGGTCATCGCCTGTTTTTCATCTGTCTTACACTAACGTAATAAACTCTGAGTTTTCTTTCTTATGAGTATGAAAATGTTAAAGTAAACCAGAATTTTAAGAACTGAGTCAGTAACACAACTTGAAGGGATTTTCAGTCTGTTGCTGGTGAGACACGGCTCGTCTGGTAGAAACTGGTGCAGTTTGTCATTCGCTCCTCTACGGGCGTAAGCGCTTCACGTTCAGTTTGACTCTTGTCAACAACATGATGACACCTGATGTCCGTTCTGGTCGTTTTACAGTCATAAAAGTACAGATCCTGCAGATGACAGCTCAGTGACAGTGTCATTCAACAGCACATATTCCAGCCCATCAGCAAAATCAGCTGACACACACATTGCGATAATGGGGGAAATCGACAATGTCACGCGACTCTCCTGTAAGTAACTTTACGCGTAAAGTGCTTTTCTCTTGTAAAGTCACTATCACGGATTATATAACAGTCCTCATTTGTATTTAAGTTGTTAATTAAGTTAGTATTGATGTATTATTCTTCTGATGTCAAATCAGTTGATGCTGCTCGACTGTTTACATGCTCCTCTATTTCTCAACTCACTTGTCAGACCTTTAGAAGAACAAATTAATCAGTAATTGTTGCTTTACCTTTATAATGTAAATCTAAGTGATTCCTATAAAGCTTATAAAGTAGAATAATAATAAGCAGTAGGGCTTTTTATTTGCTGATGTTGTGGTGTCACTTTAGGTAATAGTCTAATGGCCCTTACGAAAATTAACCATGGTTTTACTAAAAAATAAGGTTATTGTAAACCTGGATAACCACATATTACCCATGGGTTTGCTACACTTACCATAGTTGAACTTTTATACAAATTGTAGACTAATCAATCTGCCAAAAAACAACATGGTTAGCTAGTTAGCTAGGCTATACTTTTACTATAACAAAACCATGGTTAATTGGACACTTTTACTATAATAACTATAAATATGATATAGTTTTATAGTTAAAACTATATCCCTCCTATTAGTTTTACATAAGTTATATAAATTCTATTAAAAAAAAAATGTGTAAATGAAGATTCTTAGTTCTGTTTTACAATTGAAAGTTTGAATATGCACTTACGGAGCGATGCCTTTGTTTATTAATGTCTTTCCCTGCAGAATGTGGGATGTGTTTGGACCGTTATACTCAGCCAAAAGAAGCGTGTGGACAGACAGTCACTATAATGATGGGCGTCTGCTCAAGCAAAGGTAATGATTATATCATTATTTCCTTTGTTACTGGTGAAAAAGAAAGCTTGAGGACCGAATGAATGTGCTTCGTAGGGTAGTCAATACCTACAGTTGTGGTCAGAATTATTGGCGTCCCTGGTAAATATGATCAAAGATGGCTGTAAAAATAAATCTGCATTGTTTATCCTTTTGATCTTTCATTTAAAAAAAATCACAAAAATCTAGCCTTTCATTGAAGTTAAAGAGTTGAAAGTGGGGGGGAAATCACATTGTGATGTTTTTTTCCAAAATACATTGGGCAAAATTATTGGCACCCCTAGAATTTGTAATGAGTAAAATATCTCTGAAGTATATTCCCATTAATATTTACATTTTTTAGCACACCAGAATATATGTAAATGTGAGGAAACACAAAGGCCAAATTCGCTTAATCATCCGTTACAATGAGTAAAACCAAAGAATATAGTTCTGATGTGCAGCAAAGATTGTTGAGCTTCACAAACTAGAATGTGGCTGTAAGAAAATGGCTAAAGAATTGAAAATGCCCATTTCCACCATCAGGGAAATAATTAAGAGCTAAAGATGTTACGAATCTGCCTGGAAGAGGACGTGTGTCTGTATTGTCTTAATGCACGACGAGGAGGAAAGTTTGAGTGGCCAAAGACTCAAACAGGGATAAAAAGTACCCCATGTCCACAGTTAAATACACTGCTGGATCTTTAATGCTGTGGGCTTATTATTATTTTTGCTGGAGGTCCTGGACATCATGTTCATGGTTTCTAGCAAATACCAAAAGCTAAAAAATCAAAACCTGACGGGCTCTAGAAATCTTATAATGGGCCGTGGTGGGATCTCCATCAGGACAACGATCCAAAATCAACACAAAAATGTGTCACTGACCACAAAATGCCATGACCATCCCAGTCCCCGGAGCAGAACCCCGTAGAAAATGAGTAGAGCACCAACATGGATCTGGGAATCTGAAGGATCTGGAGAGATTCTTATGGAGGAATGGTCTCTGGTCAGAAAGTGTTTAATAAAATGGTGCGTATTTTGGAGAAAAACATTTATTTCATAATGTGAGTTTCCCCCACTTTCAAATTCTTTTTACTTTAATGAAACGATAGATTTTAGCAAATTATTTGAATGAAAGATAAACAATGAAGATTTATATTTTTTACAGCCATCTTTGATCATCTTTGCCAGGAGTGCCAATAATTCTGACCACAACTGTAAGTGAAAGTTCAACTAATAATTGTCAGCGTTTTCTCACCCTCATGTTGTTTCAAACCAGTATGACTCTTCTGTGGAACATAAAAAAATATACTTTGAGAAATGTGTCCTTGACTATGCTTACATGTACATCAATAATGGTGATTATTATGTCCAAAAATCAGAGTAGAGGAATTAATCGCTTTAAGATGTTTACATGACACAAGCAAACCTCTTCACTCCTGTTTACAATGCGAATTTCATTATTCTGAGCACCCCAAAAATGTGACGCTGCCCCTTATTGCTGTGGTGACTAATCTGTGCGTGACATCTCACTAGTGTCCATCACAAGCACATGCACACTTGGGTCAGAGTGCAGTAGATGCGATTGAAGGGTTTAGAGGCATACGCCACATATTTTACTATGATTGTTATGAGCTTAATTGCATCAATTTGATCAAAGAATTGTTTACATGAGGTAAAGTTTAATTGCAATATTCCCTAAATCTCATTATAATCGCATTATGAGAGTGCCTGTAAAAGTAGTAATGGTTTTATTTTCTCCGTCCAACAGAAGTCAGTGGTCATTAAAACCCATTGAAACAAAAATATCTTCTTTTGTGTTCCACGTCATGCAGGTTTATGATGACATGAGCAAATGATGACAGAATTTACATTTTTGGGTGAACTTTCAATAACTCTTTGGTAAGTTTTATTTACTGTCCTACAACACATTGAGAACCGGATGGAGAGATTGTAATTAGGGGTGTGCATTGGCACTGCCCTCACAATTCGATTCGATTACGATTCACCAGGTAACGATTCGATTCAATTCGATTCTACGATGCATCAAAATTCTACTGCGCACAACAAGGCAAATTTTTCATCAGTCATGAGGCAATACAAGCAGTCAGATATTGAACAACAGATTTTATTGGCTGCTATGTGTGTATTATCACTCTCCTGTATCTTTGACATAAATGTCATTAAATAAAATGAAATTGAATGGGACAGGGTATTGGATATGGCATTTTCAAACCTGAAAAAGAAAGCATAAATCACTGCTGTCAGTGCTTTGAATGAGAAATGTTTCTCTTCTCTCTGCTTGAGAACCATTTGAAATTAAATTTCAACTTTATTGTCCAACTCGAGGCCAGAAAATAAACAGTGTAGGGGTGTAACGGTTCACAAAATTCACGATTCGGTTCAATACGATACACTTGTGTCACGGTTCGGTACGTTTTCGATACGGCAAAAAGAAAGAAATGCCAGAGAAATTTCCCTGATTTTTTTTTTAACTAACATCATAAAGTATGATTTTTTTTTCTTTGAGCAATGATGAAGCTATAATTGACTCTTCTTAGGAGCATATAAAACAAAACAGCTCCTTGGAAAAAATTAAATGTAATATTTTGTGCTTATAAACAAATGTTTATTTTAGTTCAGATTAACATTTGAGGGCAGCAATGTTATTCATAATGTCGAAATAAATCCGACATAACGTTACTTGAAGCCATTATAGCCTACTATTCCTGCCAAACTTCCAAAGTTGCAGTTAGTGTTACTACAGTAAATCCATGGTGAATATTGCAGATCTGTGGACACTGGATAGTTCATTCATGGCACAATGTTTCTTCCTGGTTTCCACGTCAGCGATGTTTGATCCGTTAATAATGGAGAAATGTGAATGTTTCTCACTAGATCTCACAGCGATGTTATTACTTAGTGGTGAATTCAAATGCTTTCTTTACTGGATCTCTTAGCGCTGTGTAGTATAAGATCCATAGACAGTAAAAGAAATGGACACAGCGACCCCATTGGAACTCAATTGAGACAAGTGAAGCCCATTTTTAGCGATTTCTTAGCACTTCCTTTCCTGACGCGCAGACTCAAACCGAGCAAAGCGTTACACGGACCACGAGAGCAACCCGTCTGTCTTCTAGTAGCTGTGCCGAGAGAAATCTGAATCATTCCCTTCCGAATCTCTCAGAGACGGAGAGTGTGAGTAGGAGCTGTCCATGAGCTAGGAGCAGGAGTAACTTTTGCAAGGTATTCTGATTAATTATTTTGTCATTTTGCCTCCACGTCCCCCCGATTGCCCGCGAGCTTTTCCTCCCGTCCATACGGTAATCTCTCTACTGTGCGACAGAGAGTCGCTTGGTTATGACGCAATTGTTAGCCTACTTTTACAAAAACTGCTTCTACGGGGCCATAACATAAGCTACAAGGTAATGGAGCATTTTATACATTGTCGTGTTTCTTTCGAAATAAATAATGGACAAATGGAGTCTTCAAACGCCTCAGATGTAAAGTTATTCGCTGTCAAAGTGACGCCAAAATGAATGGGAGTCAATGGAATGCTAACAGCAGGTGATGGTCTGCTACAAGATGGTGGCACGCGGCCGGCTTCAACTTCCGGTCGACTTCCTTGATTAGATCGGCTCGCGCTGCTTTGGTCCAAACTGATAAACAGTCCGTCACGAGTAGCTCAGTTTCGTTCCGCTTACATTGCGTTTGCCATTTGATGTTGTGGTCGCGCCAGCGTCTACATTATGAGCGCGCTCGCGACACGCCTACATTTGAAATAACCGTTCGGTTTGAAAATGCGTGCCTTGTACCGAACGGTTTAGTACACCCCTAAAACAGTGATATAATCGATTATGGCACTTTGCCGCATCGATGCTGAATCGTGCATGCCCCGCATTGCGATGCATCGCCGAATCGATTATTGTTGACACCACTAATTGTAAAACATGTTTTTTTTGCGTCCCCAGAATCACAGAGACAGATTGAAGGCCATAACCTCGACTTCTACCGCATGTGAGTCACACAGCATTCATTCAGCAGTGAAAGCTGATGAACACAGTTGAGTTCAGTAGAGCACAACATACACCAGATTAATAATAAGGCAGCAAGTAATGCAGTGTGAAAAAACATACACACTAAAATTTTCTTTCTATTCAGTGTTCTTATAGTTTGTGGCATGAAACACATGAATGTAATTAGAAGTATCATCGCAACAAAACTGCAAAGTTTGATCAAGCCAAACATGAGTATTATTGATATTGAGCGCTTGCAACGCCAAGGGAAAGCAAGAACTGATATAATGTAAATGTGTAGCTTGAAATGCAATGTAAGTCGCTTTGGATAAAAGCATCTGCCAAATGCATAAATGTAAATTACTGAAGTATAATTTTTTAATTTGTTTCACGTTGTAATTTTAGACGCATTTACACCCGTCAGGATGTTTCTATGAACTGAAGTGATGCAGTTTACACAACCGGAAGTGATGCAGTTAATAGAAACATCTTTTTGTGGTCAAACTTAAATCATTAAGTTTTACTTTTAATTATTTATTTATTTATTTTTGCAGTGTGTGTGCACTGCTGATGAATGTATATATGTCAATTGACATTTATTAAGTTTTAGACAGTTTTAAATTCTGTTTTTAAAGATTTTTAGCATTTTATTATTATTATTTTATTTTATTTTTTTTTTCAAAATGTCTGCAATTGCTTTTCCTCAAAGTATAGAAACGAACAGTTCTTGTTGTGGGATGCAGATGGTCCAGCGGTCAGAGCTTATGGTGTGAGAGCTAGACCAGTGTAGGGGTGGGAGACCAGGGTTCGAATCCCCGTTCTGCTGCTCCTCTTAATGGGAGTGAAGATTTTTGGGGAAAAAATGGGATTTTTTTTAATAATAACAAAAAAAAAAGATTTTTATGAAAAAAAAAAAAAATTTAAAAGCTTTTTTCCCCCTTCTTTGCACCTCCTCCTCTTCCTCTTCTCTTCTCTTCCAGTCCTGCCTTCATCTCTCGGCGCTGTGTTACTGCCCCAGGTTTGTCTGCCGGTCCGAGTCTCTGTGTTACCGCCCCAGGTTTGTCTGCCGGTCCGAGTCTCTGTGTTACCGCCCCAGGTTTGTCCGGTGTTACTCCGGTCCGAGTCTCTGTGTTACTGCCCCAGGTTTGTCTGCCGGTCCGAGTCTCTGTGTTACCGCCCCAGGTTTGTCTGCCGGTCCGAGTCTCTGTGTTACCGCCCCAGGTTTGTCTGCCGGTCCGAGTCTCTGTGTTACCGCCCCAGGTTTGTCTGCCGGTCCGAGTCTCTGTGTTACCGCCCCAGGTTTGTCCGGTGTTACTCCGGTCCGAGTCTCTGTGTTACTGCCCCAGGTTTGTCTGCCGGTCCGAGTCTCTGTGTTACCGCCCCAGGTTTGTCCGGTGTTACTCCGGTCCGAGTCTCTGTGTTACCGCCCCAGGTTTGTCCGGTGTTACTCCGGTCCGAGTCTCTGTGTTACTGCCCCAGGTTTGTCTGCCGGTCCGAGTCTCTGTGTTACCGCCCCAGGTTTGTCTGCCGGTCCGAGTCTCTGGCTGCGTTCGAAACCGCATACTTCCCTACTATTTAGTATGGGAAAAAGAGTAGGCGAGCGAAAAAGTATGTACGAATCCAAAAGAGTAGGCGAGAATTACCTGGGTGACGTACTAATTATCGCGAGATTCGGACTTAAGTGCGTTCGAATATGCCTACTTTCCTACTATATAGTAGGCGAAAACAGTACGTGAAGGAAGCAGTACGTTCGAAACATCAGTATTCATAAAAGAGTAGGCGAGAAGTTCCCGGATGGCTTACTCGCTTCCGCCCAGATTTTTGAGTGTTCAACGATGGATACTCTTCTATCCCAGGAGGCCACGCGAGAGGATACGTCATAAAAAAGAAGAAGAAGGATAGGTCATACTCGAACGTGACGGAAAGGATGACGGACGAGACTCAAATGTGAGTATTACAAATCAAATGATCGCATGTGTTGAACTACTGTACAGTAAACTGTTGCATTGTTGAAGATGTAAAGACGCTATATATTTGTGATTTTGCTGTAAATCACATTTTATTATGTATAGCTAACAGAGAAGCTCCAGTAAGGACACATATGTCTCCAAAGTGGATTTGCATACATTTTAAACCGTATACATCTTAAATACAATTACTAAATGTCTATTTAATATCTGGCAAGAAACTCTTCTATAAGAATTGCAGATTAAATATGAAATAAGCATCTGAGTGATGTATGTGTGTTATTATGTAGAACAAATCTATAAAGTAACTAAACATAAGTTATCTATTTTATTTGTCCATTAGTACTGTTGATAAATTAAGGAACATTTATGTAGGATAAAAAGTTAAAACAACCTCAACATGTAAATGTAGTGTTGAGCTCATAAATCAGAGGTTATGTGAATCATGTCTGGATGTTACAGGGTCAGATGAACAGATGTGTTTATCCGGTGGAGAGTGGCTCATGAAGCTGAATGCTGCCATCAAAGACTTTGTGACATTACAGAAATGAATAACAACAACTATTTAAATATTAAGTTGTAGTTTATTTTAATTATTGTAATTTCAAACACAGCTATTACAGCACTTTTCTGATTCTTGATTTCTATGCATTTGCTGCACAGCTTTTGTGGAGCAGGACCTGCAAGGGAAGATGATGGTGGCATTTGTGAAAAAAAGCGTTTTTTGTCTTCTAAATAATACTGAAATCAAATGACATTGTGCTGTTAAAATGACTGCTTTTGTGTTATGTTTGTGTATTTTGTAGGATCTGAAATGCCAGCAGGCTGGTGTGAGCACTGAGGATGAGGAGCACAGAGCTGAATCCTGGAGATGGTGCCATGGATGAGTCCCTCCATCACTCCACCTGCCCTTATGAGAACCTCCACCTGCCCTCATGAGACCCACCATCACTCCACCTGTCCTTATTGCCTCAGATTGTGAAGCACAACACATCACGCAACAACCTCCGGCACGAAGGCACGGCTCACCTCTGGCGGTCAGCTGATTCATCAGAATAAAGCTGCAGAATGGGCACCGCTGTGCTGAAACGGCAGAAGGATGTGGGGTTCAGTGCCTGTAGTCTACATACATGATTGTAGTTTGAATAAAGCTTTGTTTCATGTGTTGACTTGTATATGCATTTGTTTATTGTGTGATGGTGACTTTGATTCATTCTTTTACTAATTTATTAATATTTCTCATTGTTGTCAGTAAATAAAATACAATTAATTAATGCTTTATTTATTGTTTGAATGAAAATGTAGATGTTTACTATATACACATCTAGAGTGTATTCATGCATAGCTATTTCAAATGACATACATTACATTTTGTTTGTTTAATTGAATTATATAATTTACAGTAAAAAGTAATATAATTAATTGATCAGCATTTATCGTTGTTATTATTGTATGTTTTGGGCTGGGATAGCAATGCAATTCATTCTGGGGTAATATTAATTTTTAATAATGATACTTAAATTTTTCGAGTATAAAATCAACAGTTTTCTCCAAAGGTGAATCTCCCTTTGTGCAGACATTACAAACGCTGAGGAAAACCGTTCTAGGTAGGGCTGTCGAGTAAATGTGAGGTAAATGTATGTATGTATTTATATATATATATATATATATATATATATATATATATATATATATATATCATGGGTTTGCAAACATATTATGAGATTTTATACACAGGAAAAAACCTATAAGGTTGAATATCAATATATATTTTCTTAAATAATTAATTATATAATACATTTAAAAAAAATGCATTTTCTGTTATTTATAGGCCTGAGGGATGAAACGAGAGTTAAATTTAACAAGAAAAAGGAAAACAAAGCAGTAAGCCACTTTTGCTTATGGATGAAAATGTTTGGATATAAAATAAAGAAATTAACAACATATTCAAGAGATGACAATTTTGGGATTTCGTAATAAAAATAAATATCGTTCAGGATAAAACGGTGGGTCACATTAGTAGGGTTAAATATAAGAACTTAAATCAACCCTAAATGTACTCACACAATAAATGGGCAGCAGTTTCTTCAAAAAGACCACAAAATGAGCAAGTTTAATCAATATCATGATATTTACAGACAGATGAATTAAACGTGTCGTTCAAATCTTTTAAGTTGTTGCGCTTGTGATAACGCGTCGTAGGTCACATGATAACGTCAACATGGCAGATGTCCGGTTCTCATTCATACTCAACGAGATCTGGCTATAAAGTACCTACTCTTTTAGCGCTCGTTAAGTAAGTACTCATTGAAATTAAGTACCTACTCATTGAGTATGCGGTTTCGAACGCAGCCTCTGTGTTACCGCCCCAGGTTTGTCTGCCGGTCCGAGTCTCTGTGTTACCGCCCCAGGTTTGTCCGGTGTTACTCCGGTCCGAGTCTCTGTGTTACCGCCCCAGGTTTGTCCGGTGTTACTCCGGTCCGAGTCTCTGTGTTACCGCCCCAGGTTTGTCCGGTGTTACTCCGGTCCGAGTCTCTGTGTTGCCGCCCCAGGTTTGTCCGCCAGCTCGAGTCTCTCACTGTTGTGTAGCTCTTCTGTTTTACCGCCCCAGGTGCTTTAGCCAGTTTTCCGTGTTTCAGTTGTGCTCAGTTTTCTGTGAGCCCCAGGTCTCCATCACACCTCTTGTTTGGTGTACCACCCCAGGTACTTTGCTGTTGCCTCAGCTTTCTTTTCTCATGTTTCCCACATGATGAGGTGGGGTTTGAACCCGTGTCTCTATCGCAGCCTTGTCCGCAACCAACGTGTGTTTAGCCACTAGTGCCATCATGGCTTTCACACTGAGAGCCGCTGTTTGGAGCAGTTTGTCTGATTTAACGACAACAATTAAACCTTAGCAAGAGTGGGGCTCGAACCCAGGACTCCAAGATTAAAGCCCAACAGTTTATCATGTGAGCCACTGAGTCTAAGGTGTCGACGGGTGTTTCGGATGGTGTTTTATGGAGACCTTCGTGTTATATAATAGAAAAAGCTTTTGCTGGGTTTGAACCCATGTCTTCATTGCAGTATTATCTGCAGATAATGTGTGTTTAACCACTGCACCATCATGGCTCTCGCTCTTGATGAAGGAGTTTGGATCATCTTTTTGGATGTACGATGTAACGCATGTAAAAGGGGGATTTGAACTCGTGACTCCAAGATTAAAACACAACGCTTTATCTCCTGAGCCACTGAGCCTGAGAGACTGATGAGTGTGTTGGGCTGAGCTTTATTGAGGGCTTTGTTACAGAAATATTAGTAATGGGAAATAAATTTAATATAAGCAATAGTGGGATTCAAACTCAGGACTCCATGATCTATAACGGAACGCTTTACCGCTTGAGCCACTGAATCAGAAGAGAAAACTGATGTTTTGGATGGGTTTTTCTTGAGAGCTTTGTGTTAAATAATGGGAAAATGTTTGCAATTGTGGGACTTCATCCAAGAACCCCACATATGAGAGGCAAATAATTATGACAAGTGACAGTTAATCATCCATTTATATACAAATAATTTTTTTTTGTTCCCTGTTGTCCAAAAGCGTAACCACTGCTGGTGACTGTGCCAGAAGCTCCGGGGGGAAAAAGCACTGGTTTCCCGCTCACACACACACTCCTATCACAGAGACCCGGCTGGGATTAAACCAGCAACCTCTGACCCGTGAGGCAGCGCTCTTACCTGTGAGCCACAGATCTCTTGTCATTCATGTGAAGGAACTTCTATTTCACTATTATCCTGAGAGTTTCCAATAAAGCAGTTAAAGAGAGATTTGAGCCCAAGTCTTCATCACAGTCTTGTTCTCTGAGTGTGTGTGTTTATTCACTCACCCATCATGGATTTCTCAACTATAACTGTTTTTTGGGACTCCTTGTCTAATGAGAATAATTGAAAGTCAGCAATAGTGGGATTTGAACTCAGGACGCTGTGATTGAAACACAACAATTTCTCTCCTGAGCCACTGAGACTGCAGAGATGAGGAGCGTTTTCAACAGGTTTGATCCAGAGCTTTGTGTTAAATGATGGGCCACTGGGCTCAACTGCTTCAAGGAAAAGATGTTCATTGTGTCTGTGGGATTTGATCACAGGTCTCTATTCCAGTGCTGTGATTCAGAGGCACTCGTTTACCCTGGAGGGGTAATATCCCCATTTTAGCAAAGAAAGGGATTCAAACACAGATTCTCCACAAGATGAAGCGACGCTCAACCCACTGAACCACTGGAGCGTTCACTTTTACATCTCTTTTTTTGGGGGGGCATGTCTTTCTTATTGGGACAAAACCAGTAAAACTAAAGCATTTTAGCAAAGAATGGGACACGAACTCAGATTCTCCACATGATGGAGCAACGCTAAACCCAATGCACCACTGGAGCGTTCACTTTTGCATCTCTTTTTTTGGGGGGGGCATGTCTTTTTTATTGGGACAAAACCAGTAAAACTAAAGCATTTTAGCAAAAAATGGGACACGAACTCAGATTCTCCACATGATGGAGCAACGCTAAACCCAATGCACCACTGGAGTGTTCACTTTTACACATCGTTTTTTGGGGGGGCATGTCTTTTTTATTGGGACAAAACCAGTAAAACTAAAGCATTTTAGCAAAGAATGGGACACGAACTCAGATTCTCCACATGATGGAGCAACGCTAAACCCAATGCACCACTGGAGCGTTCACTTTTACACGTCGTTTTTTGGGGGGGCATGTCTTTTTTATTGGGACAAAACCAGTAAAACTAAAGCATTTTAGCAAAAAATGGGACACGAACTCAGATTCTCCACATGATGGAGCAACGCTAAACCCAATGAACCACTGGAGCGTTCACTTTTACACATCGTTTTTTGGGGGGGCATGTCTTTTTTATTGGGACAAAACCAGTAAAACTAAAGCATTTTAGCAAAGAATGGGACACGAACTCAGATTCTCCACATGATGGAGCAACGCTAAACCCAATGCACCACTGGAGCGTTCACTTTTACACATCGTTTTTTGGGGGGGCATGTCTTTTTTATTGGGACAAAACCAGTAAAACTAAAGCATTTTAGCAAAGAATGGGACTCGAACTCAGATTCTCCACATGATGGAGCAACGCTAAACCCAATGCACCACTGGAGCGTTCACTTTTACACATCGTTTTTTGGGGGGGCATGTCTTTTTTATTGGGACAAAACCAGTAAAACTAAAGCATTTTAGCAAAGAATGGGACACGAACTCAGATTCTCCACATGATGGAGTAACGCTAAACCCACTGAACCACTGGAGCGTTCACTTTTACACATCGTTTTTTGGGGGGGCATGTCTTTTTTATTGGGACAAAACCAGTAAAACTAAAGCATTTTAGCAAAAAATGGGACACGAACTCAGATTCTCCACATGATGGAGCAACGCTAAACCCAATGCACCACTGGAGCGTTCACTTTTACACATCGTTTTTTGGGGGGGCATGTCTTTTTTATTGGGACAAAACCAGTAAAACTAAAGCATTTTAGCAAAGAATGGGACACGAACTCAGATTCTCCACATGATGGAGCAACGCTAAACCCAATGCACCACTGGAGCGTTCACTTTTACACGTCGTTTTTTGGGGGGGCATGTCTTTTTTATTGGGACAAAACCAGTAAAACTAAAGCATTTTAGCAAAAAATGGGACACGAACTCAGTTTCTCCACATGATGGAGCAACGCTAAACCCACTGAACCACTGGAGCGTTCACTTTTACACATCGTTTTTTGGGGGGGCATGTCTTTTTTATTGGGACAAAACCAGTAAAACTAAAGCATTTTAGCAAAGAATGGGACACGAACTCAGATTCTCCACATGATGGAGCAACGCTAAACCCAATGCACCACTGGAGCGTTCACTTTTACACATCGTTTTTTGGGGGGGCATGTCTTTTTTATTGGGACAAAACCAGTAAAACTAAAGCATTTTAGCAAAGAATGGGACACGAACTCAGATTCTCCACATGATGGAGCAACGCTAAACCCAATGCACCACTGGAGCGTTCACTTTTACACGTCGTTTTTTGGGGGGGCATGTCTTTTTTATTGGGACAAAACCAGTAAAACTAAAGCATTTTTGCAAAGAATGGGACTCGAACTCAGATTCTCCACATGATGGAGCAACGCTAAACCCAATGCACCACTGGAGCGTTCACTTTTACACGTCGTTTTTTGGGGGGGCATGTCTTTTTTATTGGGACAAAACCAGTAAAACTAAAGCATTTTAGCAAAGAATGGGACTCGAACTCAGATTCTCCACATGATGGAGCAACGCTAAACCCAATGCACCACTGGAGCGTTCACTTTTACACGTCGTTTTTTGGGGGGGCATGTCTTTTTTATTGGGACAAAACCAGTAAAACTAAAGCATTTTAGCAAAAAATGGGACACGAACTCAGATTCTCCACATGATGGAGCAACGCTAAACCCACTGAACCACTGGAGCGTTCACTTTTACACATCGTTTTTTGGGGGGGCATGTCTTTTTTATTGGGACAAAACCAGTAAAACTAAAGCATTTTAGCAAAAAATGGGACTCGAACTCAGATTCTCCACATGATGGAGCAACGCTAAACCCAATGCACCACTGGAGCGTTCACTTGTACACGTCGTTTTTTGGGGGGGCATGTCTTTTTTATTGGGACAAAACCAGTAAAACTAAAGCATTTTAGCAAAAAATGGGACACGAACTCAGATTCTCCACATGATGGAGCAACGCTAAACCCAATGCACCACTGGAGCGCTCACTTTTACACATCGTTTTTTTGGGGGGGCATGTCTTTTTTATTGGGACAAAACCAGTAAAACTAAAGCATTTTAGCAAAGAATGGGACACGAACTCAGATTCTCCACATGATGGAGCAACGCTAAACCCAATGCACCACTGGAGCGTTCACTTTTACACGTCGTTTTTTGGGGGGGCATGTCTTTTTTATTGGGACAAAACCAGTAAAACTAAAGCATTTTAGCAAAGAATGGGACTCGTACTCAGATTCTCCACATGATGGAGCAACGCTAAACCCAATGCACCACTGGAGCGTTCACTTTTACACATCGTTTTTTGGGGGGGCATGTCTTTTTTATTTGGACAAAACCAGTAAAACTAAAGCATTTTAGCAAAGAATGGGACTCGAACTCAGATTCTCCACATGATGGAGCAACGCTAAACCCAATGCACCACTGGAGCGTTCACTTTTACACATCGTTTTTTGGGGGGGCATGTCTTTTTTATTGGGACAAAACCAGTAAAACTAAAGCATTTTAGCAAAAAATGGGACACGAACTCAGATTCTCCACATGATGGAGCAACGCTAAACCCAATGAACCACTGGAGCGTTCACTTTTACACATCGTTTTTTGGGGGGGCATGTCTTTTTTATTTGGACAAAACCAGTAAAACTAAAGCATTTTAGCAAAGAATGGGACTCGAACTCAGATTCTCCACATGATGGAGCAACGCTAAACCCAATGCACCACTGGAGCGTTCACTTTTACACATCGTTTTTTGGGGGGGCATGTCTTTTTTATTGGGACAAAACCAGTAAAACTAAAGCATTTTAGCAAAGAATGGGACTCGAACTCAGATTCTCCACATGATGGAGCAACGCTAAACCCAATGAACCACTGGAGCGTTCACTTTTACACATCGTTTTTTGGGGGGGCATGTCTTTTTTATTGGGACAAAACCAGTAAAACTAAAGCATTTTAGCAAAGAATGGGACACGAACTCAGATTCTCCACATGATGGAGCAACGCTAAACCCACTGAACCACTGGAGCGTTCACTTTTACACGTCGTTTTTTGGGGGGGGCATGTCTTTTTTATTGGGACAAAACCAGTAAAACTAAAGCATTTTAGCAAAGAATGGGACTCGAACTCAGATTCTCCACATGATGGAGCAACGCTAAACCCAATGCACCACTGGAGCGTTCACTTTTACACATCGTTTTTTGGGGGGGCATGTCTTTTTTATTGGGACAAAACCAGTAAAACTAAAGCATTTTAGCAAAAAATGGGACACGAACTCAGATTCTCCACATGATGGAGCAACGCTAAACCCAATGAACCACTGGAGCGTTCACTTTTACACATCGTTTTTTGGGGGGGCATGTCTTTTTTATTGGGACAAAACCAGTAAAACTAAAGCATTTTAGCAAAGAATGGGACACGAACTCAGATTCTCCACATGATGGAGCAACGCTAAACCCAATGCACCACTGGAGCGTTCACTTTTACACATCGTTTTTTGGGGGGGCATGTCTTTTTTATTGGGACAAAACCAGTAAAACTAAAGCATTTTAGCAAAGAATGGGACTCGAACTCAGATTCTCCACATGATGGAGCAACGCTAAACCCAATGCACCACTGGAGCGTTCACTTTTACACATCGTTTTTTGGGGGGGCATGTCTTTTTTATTGGGACAAAACCAGTAAAACTAAAGCATTTTAGCAAAGAATGGGACACGAACTCAGATTCTCCACATGATGGAGCAACGCTAAACCCAATGCACCACTGCAGCGTTCACTTTTACACATCGTTTTTTGGGGGGGCATGTCTTTTTTATTGGGACAAAACCAGTAAAACTAAAGCATTTTAGCAAAAAATGGGACACGAACTCAGATTCTCCACATGATGGAGCAACGCTAAACCCAATGAACCACTGGAGCGTTCACTTTTACACATCGTTTTTTGGGGGGGCATGTCTTTTTTATTGGGACAAAACCAGTAAAACTAAAGCATTTTAGCAAAGAATGGGACACGAACTCAGATTCTCCACATGATGGAGCAACGCTAAAGCCAATGCACCACTGGAGCGTTCACTTTTACACATCGTTTTTTGGGGGGGCATGTCTTTTTTATTGGGACAAAACCAGTAAAACTAAAGCATTTTAGCAAAGAATGGGACTCGAACTCAGATTCTCCACATGATGGAGCAACGCTAAACCCAATGCACCACTGGAGCGTTCACTTTTACACATCGTTTTTTGGGGGGGCATGTCTTTTTTATTGGGACAAAACCAGTAAAACTAAAGCATTTTAGCAAAGAATGGGACTTGTACTCAGATTCTCCACATGATGGAGCAACGCTAAACCCAATGCACCACTGGAGCGTTCACTTTTACATCTCTTTTTTTGGGGGGGCATGTCTTTTTTATTGGGACAAAACCAGTAAAACTAAAGCATTTTAGCAAAGAATGGGACTCGAACTCAGATTCTCCACATGATGGAGCAACGCTAAACCCAATGCACCACTGGAGCGTTCACTTTTACATCTCTTTTTTTGGGGGGGCATGTCTTTTTTATTGGGACAAAACCAGTAAAACTAAAGCATTTTAGCAAAGAATGGGACTCGAACTCAGATTCTCCACATGATGGAGCAACGCTAAACCCAATGCACCACTGGAGCGTTCACTTTTACACGTCGTTTTTTGGGGGGGCATGTCTTTTTTATTGGGACAAAACCAGTAAAACTAAAGCATTTTAGCAAAGAATGGGACTCGAACTCAGATTCTCCACATGATGGAGCAACGCTAAACCCAATGCACCACTGGAGCGTTCACTTTTGCATCTCTTTTTTTGGGGGGGCATGTCTTTTTTATTGGGACAAAACCAGTAAAACTAAAGCATTTTAGCAAAGAATGGGACTCGAACTCAGATTCTCCACATGATGGAGCAACGCTAAACCCAATGCACCACTGGAGCGTTCACTTTTACACATCGTTTTTTGGGGGGGCATGTCTTTTTTATTGGGACAAAACCAGTAAAACTAAAGCATTTTAGCAAAAAATGGGACACGAACTCAGATTCTCCACATGATGGAGCAACGCTAAACCCAATGAACCACTGGAGCGTTCACTTTTACACATCGTTTTTTGGGGGGGCATGTCTTTTTTATTGGGACAAAACCAGTAAAACTAAAGCATTTTAGCAAAGAATGGGACACGAACTCAGATTCTCCACATGATGGAGCAACGCTAAACCCAATGAACCACTGGAGCGTTCACTTTTACACGTCGTTTTTTGGGGGGGCATGTCTTTTTTATTGGGACAAAACCAGTAAAACTAAAGCATTTTAGCAAAAAATGGGACACGAACTCAGATTCTCCACATGATGGAGCAACGCTAAACCCAATGAACCACTGGAGCGTTCACTTTTACACATCGTTTTTTGGGGGGGCATGTCTTTTTTATTGGGACAAAACCAGTAAAACTAAAGCATTTTAGCAAAGAATGGGACACGAACTCAGATTCTCCACATGATGGAGCAACGCTAAACCCAATGCACCACTGGAGCGTTCACTTTTACACATCGTTTTTTGGGGGGGCATGTCTTTTTTATTGGGACAAAACCAGTAAAACTAAAGCATTTTAGCAAAGAATGGGACACGAACTCAGATTCTCCACATGATGGAGCAACGCTAAACCCAATGCACCACTGGAGCGTTCACTTTTACACGTCGTTTTTTGGGGGGGCATGTCTTTTTTATTGGGACAAAACCAGTAAAACTAAAGCATTTTAGCAAAAAATGGGACACGAACTCAGATTCTCCACATGATGGAGCAACGCTAAACCCAATGCACCACTGGAGCGTTCACTTTTACACATCGTTTTTTGGGGGGGCATGTCTTTTTTATTGGGACAAAACCAGTAAAACTAAAGCATTTTAGCAAAGAATGGGACTCGAACTCAGATTCTCCACATGATGGAGCAACGCTAAACCCAATGCACCACTGGAGCGTTCACTTTTACACATCGTTTTTTGGGGGGGCATGTCTTTTTTATTGGGACAAAACCAGTAAAACTAAAGCATTTTAGCAAAGAATGGGACACGAACTCAGATTCTCCACATGATGGAGCAACGCTAAACCCAATGCACCACTGCAGCGTTCACTTTTACACATCGTTTTTTGGGGGGGCATGTCTTTTTTATTGGGACAAAACCAGTAAAACTAAAGCATTTTAGCAAAAAATGGGACACGAACTCAGATTCTCCACATGATGGAGCAACGCTAAACCCAATGAACCACTGGAGCGTTCACTTTTACACATCGTTTTTTGGGGGGGCATGTCTTTTTTATTGGGACAAAACCAGTAAAACTAAAGCATTTTAGCAAAGAATGGGACACGAACTCAGATTCTCCACATGATGGAGCAACGCTAAAGCCAATGCACCACTGGAGCGTTCACTTTTACACATCGTTTTTTGGGGGGGCATGTCTTTTTTATTGGGACAAAACCAGTAAAACTAAAGCATTTTAGCAAAGAATGGGACTCGAACTCAGATTCTCCACATGATGGAGCAACGCTAAACCCAATGCACCACTGGAGCGTTCACTTTTACACATCGTTTTTTGGGGGGGCATGTCTTTTTTATTGGGACAAAACCAGTAAAACTAAAGCATTTTAGCAAAGAATGGGACTTGTACTCAGATTCTCCACATGATGGAGCAACGCTAAACCCAATGCACCACTGGAGCGTTCACTTTTACATCTCTTTTTTTGGGGGGGCATGTCTTTTTTATTGGGACAAAACCAGTAAAACTAAAGCATTTTAGCAAAGAATGGGACTCGAACTCAGATTCTCCACATGATGGAGCAACGCTAAACCCAATGCACCACTGGAGCGTTCACTTTTACATCTCTTTTTTTGGGGGGGCATGTCTTTTTTATTGGGACAAAACCAGTAAAACTAAAGCATTTTAGCAAAGAATGGGACTCGAACTCAGATTCTCCACATGATGGAGCAACGCTAAACCCAATGCACCACTGGAGCGTTCACTTTTACACGTCGTTTTTTGGGGGGGCATGTCTTTTTTATTGGGACAAAACCAGTAAAACTAAAGCATTTTAGCAAAGAATGGGACTCGAACTCAGATTCTCCACATGATGGAGCAACGCTAAACCCAATGCACCACTGGAGCGTTCACTTTTGCATCTCTTTTTTTGGGGGGGCATGTCTTTTTTATTGGGACAAAACCAGTAAAACTAAAGCATTTTAGCAAAGAATGGGACTCGAACTCAGATTCTCCACATGATGGAGCAACGCTAAACCCAATGCACCACTGGAGCGTTCACTTTTACACATCGTTTTTTGGGGGGGCATGTCTTTTTTATTGGGACAAAACCAGTAAAACTAAAGCATTTTAGCAAAAAATGGGACACGAACTCAGATTCTCCACATGATGGAGCAACGCTAAACCCAATGAACCACTGGAGCGTTCACTTTTACACGTCGTTTTTTGGGGGGGCATGTCTTTTTTATTGGGACAAAACCAGTAAAACTAAAGCATTTTAGCAAAAAATGGGACACGAACTCAGATTCTCCACATGATGGAGCAACGCTAAACCCAATGCACCACTGGAGCGTTCACTTTTACACGTCGTTTTTTGGGGGGGCATGTCTTTTTTATTGGGACAAAACCAGTAAAACTAAAGCATTTTAGCAAAGAATGGGACTCGAACTCAGATTCTCCACATGATGGAGCAACGCTAAACCCAATGCACCACTGGAGCGTTCACTTTTACACGTCGTTTTTTGGGGGGGCATGTCTTTTTTATTGGGACAAAACCAGTAAAACTAAAGCATTTTAGCAAAGAATGGGACTCGAACTCAGATTCTCCACATGATGGAGCAACGCTAAACCCAATGCACCACTGGAGCGTTCACTTTTGCATCTCTTTTTTTGGGGGGGCATGTCTTTTTTATTGGGACAAAACCAGTAAAACTAAAGCATTTTAGCAAAGAATGGGACTCGAACTCAGATTCTCCACATGATGGAGCAACGCTAAACCCAATGCACCACTGGAGCGTTCACTTTTACACATCGTTTTTTGGGGGGGCATGTCTTTTTTATTGGGACAAAACCAGTAAAACTAAAGCATTTTAGCAAAAAATGGGACACGAACTCAGATTCTCCACATGATGGAGCAACGCTAAACCCAATGAACCACTGGAGCGTTCACTTTTACACGTCGTTTTTTGGGGGGGCATGTCTTTTTTATTGGGACAAAACCAGTAAAACTAAAGCATTTTAGCAAAAAATGGGACACGAACTCAGATTCTCCACATGATGGAGCAACGCTAAACCCAATGAACCACTGGAGCGTTCACTTTTACACGTCGTTTTTTGGGGGGGCATGTCTTTTTTATTGGGACAAAACCAGTAAAACTAAAGCATTTTAGCAAAGAATGGGACTCGAACTCAGATTCTCCACATGATGGAGCAACGCTAAATCCAATGAACCACTGGAGCGTTCACTTTTACACATCGTTTTTTGGGGGGGCATGTCTTTTTTATTGGGACAAAACCAGTAAAACTAAAGCATTTTAGCAAAGAATGGGACACGAACTCAGATTCTCCACATGATGGAGCAACGCTAAACCCAATGCACCACTGGAGCGTTCACTTTTACACATCGTTTTTTGGGGGGGCATGTCTTTTTTATTGGGACAAAACCAGTAAAACTAAAGCATTTTAGCAAAGAATGGGACACGAACTCAGATTCTCCACATGATGGAGCAACGCTAAACCCAATGCACCACTGGAGCGTTCACTTTTACACGTCGTTTTTTGGGGGGGCATGTCTTTTTTATTGGGACAAAACCAGTAAAACTAAAGCATTTTAGCAAAAAATGGGACACGAACTCAGATTCTCCACATGATGGAGCAACGCTAAACCCAATGCACCACTGGAGCGTTCACTTTTACACGTCGTTTTTTGGGGGGGCATGTCTTTTTTATTGGGACAAAACCAGTAAAACTAAAGCATTTTAGCAAAGAATGGGACTCGAACTCAGATTCTCCACATGATGGAGCAACGCTAAACCCAATGCACCACTGGAGCGTTCACTTTTACACATCGTTTTTTGGGGGGGCATGTCTTTTTTATTGGGACAAAACCAGTAAAACTAAAGCATTTTAGCAAAGAATGGGACACGAACTCAGATTCTCCACATGATGGAGCAACGCTAAACCCACTGAACCACTGGAGCGTTCACTTTTACACATCGTTTTTTGGGGGGGCATGTCTTTTTTATTGGGACAAAACCAGTAAAACTAAAGCATTTTAGCAAAAAATGGGACACGAACTCAGATTCTCCACATGATGGAGCAACGCTAAACCCAATGCACCACTGGAGCGTTCACTTTTACACATCGTTTTTTGGGGGGGCATGTCTTTTTTATTGGGACAAAACCAGTAAAACTAAAGCATTTTAGCAAAGAATGGGACACGAACTCAGATTCTCCACATGATGGAGCAACGCTAAACCCAATGCACCACTGGAGCGTTCACTTTTACACATCGTTTTTTGGGGGGGCATGTCTTTTTTATTGGGACAAAACCAGTAAAACTAAAGCATTTTAGCAAAGAATGGGACACGAACTCAGATTCTCCACATGATGGAGCAACGCTAAACCCAATGCACCACTGCAGCGTTCACTTTTACACATCGTTTTTTGGGGGGGCATGTCTTTTTTATTGGGACAAAACCAGTAAAACTAAAGCATTTTAGCAAAAAATGGGACACGAACTCAGATTCTCCACATGATGGAGCAACGCTAAACCCAAAGAACCACTGGAGCGTTCACTTTTACACATCGTTTTTTGGGGGGGCATGTCTTTTTTATTGGGACAAAACCAGTAAAACTAAAGCATTTTAGCAAAGAATGGGACACGAACTCAGATTCTCCACATGATGGAGCAACGCTAAAGCCAATGCACCACTGGAGCGTTCACTTTTACACATCGTTTTTTGGGGGGGCATGTCTTTTTTATTGGGACAAAACCAGTAAAACTAAAGCATTTTAGCAAAGAATGGGACTCAAACTCAGATTCTCCACATGATGGAGCAACGCTAAACCCAATGCACCACTGGAGCGTTCACTTTTACACATCGTTTTTTGGGGGGGCATGTCTTTTTTATTGGGACAAAACCAGTAAAACTAAAGCATTTTAGCAAAGAATGGGACTCGTACTCAGATTCTCCACATGATGGAGCAACGCTAAACCCAATGCACCACTGGAGCGTTCACTTTTACATCTCTTTTTTTGGGGGGGCATGTCTTTTTTATTGGGACAAAACCAGTAAAACTAAAGCATTTTAGCAAAGAATGGGACTCGAACTCAGATTCTCCACATGATGGAGCAACGCTAAACCCAATGCACCACTGGAGCGTTCACTTTTACATCTCTTTTTTTGGGGGGGCATGTCTTTTTTATTGGGACAAAACCAGTAAAACTAAAGCATTTTAGCAAAGAATGGGACTCGAACTCAGATTCTCCACATGATGGAGCAACGCTAAACCCAATGCACCACTGGAGCGTTCACTTTTACACGTCGTTTTTTGGGGGGGCATGTCTTTTTTATTGGGACAAAACCAGTAAAACTAAAGCATTTTAGCAAAGAATGGGACTCGAACTCAGATTCTCCACATGATGGAGCAACGCTAAACCCAATGCACCACTGCAGCGTTCACTTTTGCATCTCTTTTTTTGGGGGGGCATGTCTTTTTTATTGGGACAAAACCAGTAAAACTAAAGCATTTTAGCAAAGAATGGGACTCGAACTCAGATTCTCCACATGATGGAGCAACGCTAAACCCAATGCACCACTGGAGCGTTCACTTTTACACATCGTTTTTTGGGGGGGCATGTCTTTTTTATTGGGACAAAACCAGTAAAACTAAAGCATTTTAGCAAAAAATGGGACACGAACTCAGATTCTCCACATGATGGAGCAACGCTAAACCCAATGAACCACTGGAGCGTTCACTTTTACACATCGTTTTTTGGGGGGGCATGTCTTTTTTATTGGGACAAAACCAGTAAAACTAAAGCATTTTAGCAAAGAATGGGACACGAACTCAGATTCTCCACATGATGGAGCAACGCTAAACCCAATGAACCACTGGAGCGTTCACTTTTACACGTCGTTTTTTGGGGGGGCATGTCTTTTTTATTGGGACAAAACCAGTAAAACTAAAGCATTTTAGCAAAAAATGGGACACGAACTCAGATTCTCCACATGATGGAGCAACGCTAAACCCAATGAACCACTGGAGCGTTCACTTTTACACATCGTTTTTTGGGGGGGCATGTCTTTTTTATTGGGACAAAACCAGTAAAACTAAAGCATTTTAGCAAAGAATGGGACACGAACTCAGATTCTCCACATGATGGAGCAACGCTAAACCCAATGCACCACTGGAGCGTTCACTTTTACACATCGTTTTTTGGGGGGGCATGTCTTTTTTATTGGGACAAAACCAGTAAAACTAAAGCATTTTAGCAAAGAATGGGACACGAACTCAGATTCTCCACATGATGGAGCAACGCTAAACCCAATGCACCACTGGAGCGTTCACTTTTACACATCGTTTTTTGGGGGGGCATGTCTTTTTTATTGGGACAAAACCAGTAAAACTAAAGCATTTTAGCAAAAAATGGGACACGAACTCAGATTCTCCACATGATGGAGCAACGCTAAACCCACTGAACCACTGGAGCGTTCACTTTTACACGTCGTTTTTTGGGGGGGCATGTCTTTTTTATTGGGACAAAACCAGTAAAACTAAAGCATTTTAGCAAAGAATGGGACTCGAACTCAGATTCTCCACATGATGGAGCAACGCTAAACCCAATGCACCACTGGAGCGTTCACTTTTACACATCGTTTTTTGGGGGGGCATGTCTTTTTTATTGGGACAAAACCAGTAAAACTAAAGCATTTTAGCAAAAAATGGGACACGAACTCAGATTCTCCACATGATGGAGCAACGCTAAACCCAATGAACCACTGGAGCGTTCACTTTTACACATCGTTTTTTGGGGGGGCATGTCTTTTTTATTGGGACAAAACCAGTAAAACTAAAGCATTTTAGCAAAGAATGGGACACGAACTCAGATTCTCCACATGATGGAGCAACGCTAAACCCAATGCACCACTGGAGCGTTCACTTTTACACATCGTTTTTTGGGGGGGCATGTCTTTTTTATTGGGACAAAACCAGTAAAACTAAAGCATTTTAGCAAAGAATGGGACTCGAACTCAGATTCTCCACATGATGGAGCAACGCTAAACCCAATGCACCACTGGAGCGTTCACTTTTACACATCGTTTTTTGGGGGGGCATGTCTTTTTTATTGGGACAAAACCAGTAAAACTAAAGCATTTTAGCAAAGAATGGGACACGAACTCAGATTCTCCACATGATGGAGCAACGCTAAACCCAATGCACCACTGCAGCGTTCACTTTTACACATCGTTTTTTGGGGGGGCATGTCTTTTTTATTGGGACAAAACCAGTAAAACTAAAGCATTTTAGCAAAAAATGGGACACGAACTCAGATTCTCCACATGATGGAGCAACGCTAAACCCAATGAACCACTGGAGCGTTCACTTTTACACATCGTTTTTTGGGGGGGCATGTCTTTTTTATTGGGACAAAACCAGTAAAACTAAAGCATTTTAGCAAAGAATGGGACACGAACTCAGATTCTCCACATGATGGAGCAACGCTAAACCCAATGCACCACTGGAGCGTTCACTTTTACACATCGTTTTTTGGGGGGGCATGTCTTTTTTATTGGGACAAAACCAGTAAAACTAAAGCATTTTAGCAAAGAATGGGACTCGAACTCAGATTCTCCACATGATGGAGCAACGCTAAACCCAATGCACCACTGGAGCGTTCACTTTTACACATCGTTTTTTGGGGGGGCATGTCTTTTTTATTGGGACAAAACCAGTAAAACTAAAGCATTTTAGCAAAGAATGGGACTCGTACTCAGATTCTCCACATGATGGAGCAACGCTAAACCCAATGCACCACTGGAGCGTTCACTTTTACATCTCTTTTTTTGGGGGGGCATGTCTTTTTTATTGGGACAAAACCAGTAACACTAAAGCATTTTAGCAAAGAATGGGACTCGAACTCAGATTCTCCACATGATGGAGCAACGCTAAACCCAATGCACCACTGGAGCGTTCACTTTTACACGTCGTTTTTTGGGGGGGCATGTCTTTTTTATTGGGACAAAACCAGTAAAACTAAAGCATTTTAGCAAAGAATGGGACTCGAACTCAGATTCTCCACATGATGGAGCAACGCTAAACCCAATGCACCACTGGAGCGTTCACTTTTGCATCTCTTTTTTTGGGGGGGCATGTCTTTTTTATTGGGACAAAACCAGTAAAACTAAAGCATTTTAGCAAAGAATGGGACTCGAACTCAGATTCTCCACATGATGGAGCAACGCTAAACCCAATGCACCACTGGAGCGTTCACTTTTACACATCGTTTTTTGGGGGGGCATGTCTTTTTTATTGGGACAAAACCAGTAAAACTAAAGCATTTTAGCAAAAAATGGGACACGAACTCAGATTCTCCACATGATGGAGCAACGCTAAACCCAATGAACCACTGGAGCGTTCACTTTTACACATCGTTTTTTGGGGGGGCATGTCTTTTTTATTGGGACAAAACCAGTAAAACTAAAGCATTTTAGCAAAGAATGGGACACGAACTCAGATTCTCCACATGATGGAGCAACGCTAAACCCAATGAACCACTGGAGCGTTCACTTTTACACGTCGTTTTTTGGGGGGGCATGTCTTTTTTATTGGGACAAAACCAGTAAAACTAAAGCATTTTAGCAAAAAATGGGACACGAACTCAGATTCTCCACATGATGGAGCAACGCTAAACCCAATGAACCACTGGAGCGTTCACTTTTACACATCGTTTTTTGGGGGGGCATGTCTTTTTTATTGGGACAAAACCAGTAAAACTAAAGCATTTTAGCAAAGAATGTGACACGAACTCAGATTCTCCACATGATGGAGCAACGCTAAACCCAATGCACCACTGGAGCGTTCACTTTTACACATCGTTTTTTGGGGGGGCATGTCTTTTTTATTGGGACAAAACCAGTAAAACTAAAGCATTTTAGCAAAGAATGGGACTCGAACTCAGATTCTCCACATGATGGAGCAACGCTAAACCCAATGCACCACTGGAGCGTTCACTTTTACACATCGTTTTTTGGGGGGGCATGTCTTTTTTATTGGGACAAAACCAGTAAAACTAAAGCATTTTAGCAAAGAATGGGACACGAACTCAGATTCTCCACATGATGGAGCAACGCTAAACCCACTGAACCACTGGAGCGTTCACTTTTACACATCGTTTTTTGGGGGGGCATGTCTTTTTTATTGGGACAAAACCAGTAAAACTAAAGCATTTTAGCAAAAAATGGGACACGAACTCAGATTCTCCACATGATGGAGCAACGCTAAACCCAATGCACCACTGGAGCGTTCACTTTTACACATCGTTTTTTGGGGGGGCATGTCTTTTTTATTGGGACAAAACCAGTAAAACTAAAGCATTTTAGCAAAGAATGGGACACGAACTCAGATTCTCCACATGATGGAGCAACGCTAAACCCAATGCACCACTGGAGCGTTCACTTTTACACGTCGTTTTTTGGGGGGGCATGTCTTTTTTATTGGGACAAAACCAGTAAAACTAAAGCATTTTAGCAAAAAATGGGACACGAACTCAGATTCTCCACATGATGGAGCAACTCTAAACCCAATGCACCACTGGAGCGTTCACTTTTACACATCGTTTTTTGGGGGGGCATGTCTTTTTTATTGGGACAAAACCAGTAAAACTAAAGCATTTTAGCAAAGAATGGGACTCGAACTCAGATTCTCCACATGATGGAGCAACGCTAAACCCAATGCACCACTGGAGCGTTCACTTTTACACGTCGTTTTTTGGGGGGGCATGTCTTTTTTATTGGGACAAAACCAGTAAAACTAAAGCATTTTAGCAAAGAATGGGACTCGAACTCAGATTCTCCACATGATAGAGCAACGCTAAACCCAATGAACCACTGGAGCGTTCACTTTTACATCTCTTTTTTTGGGGGGGCATGTCTTTTTTATTGGGACAAAACCAGTAAAACTAAAGCATTTTAGCAAAGAATGGGACTCGAACACAGATTCTCCACATGATGGAGCAACGCTCAACCCAATGAACCACTGGAGCGTTCACTTTTACACGTTGTTTTTGGGGGGGGGCATGTCTTTTTTATTGGGACAAAACCAGTAAAACTAAAGCATTTTAGCAAAGAATGGGACTCGAACTCAGATTCTCCACATGATGGAGCAACGCTAAACCCAATGCACCACTGGAGCGTTCACTTTTACATCTCTTTTTTTGGGGGGGCATGTCTTTCTTATTGGGACAAAACCAGTAAAACTAAAGCATTTTAGCAAAGAATGGGACTCGAACACAGATTCTCCACATGATGGAGCAACGCTCAACCCAATGAACCACTGGAGCGTTCACTTTTACATCTCTTTTTTGGGGGGGGCATGTCTTTCTTATTGGGACAAAACCAGTAAAACTAAAGCATTTTAGCAAAGAATGGGACTCGAACTCAGATTCTCCACATGATGGAGCAACGCTAAACCCAATGCACCACTGGAGCGTTCACTTTTACACGTTGTTTTTTGGGGGGGCATGTCTTTTTTATTGGGACAAAACCAGTAAAACTAAAGCATTTTAGCAAAAAATGGGACACGAACTCAGATTCTCCACATGATGGAGCAACGCTAAACCCACTGAACCACTGGAGCGTTCACTTTTACACATCGTTTTTTGGGGGGGCATGTCTTTTTTATTGGGACAAAACCAGTAAAACTAAAGCATTTTAGCAAAGAATGGGACTCGAACTCAGATTCTCCACATGATGGAGCAACGCTAAACCCAATGCACCACTGGAGCGTTCACTTTTACACATCGTTTTTTGGGGGGGCATGTCTTTTTTATTGGGACAAAACCAGTAAAACTAAAGCATTTTAGCAAAAAATGGGACTCGAACTCAGATTCTCCACATGATGGAGCAACGCTAAACCCAATGCACCACTGGAGCGTTCACTTTTACACATCGTTTTTTGGGGGGGCATGTCTTTTTTATTGGGACAAAACCAGTAAAACTAAAGCATTTTAGCAAAGAATGGGACTCGAACTCAGATTCTCCACATGATGGAGCAACGCTAAACCCAATGCACCACTGGAGCGTTCACTTTTACATCTCTTTTTTTGGGGGGGCATGTCTTTTTTATTGGGACAAAACCAGTAAAACTAAAGCATTTTAGCAAAGAATGGGACTCGAACTCAGATTCTCCACATGATGGAGCAACGCTAAACCCAATGCACCACTGGAGCGTTCACTTTTACATCTCTTTTTTTGGGGGGGGCATGTCTTTTTTATTGAGACAAACCCAGTAAAACTAAAGCATTTTAGCAAAGAATGGGACTCGAACTCAGATTCTCCACATGATGGAGCAACGCTAAACCCACTGAACCACTGGAGCGTTCACTTTTACATCTCTTTTTTTGGGGGGGCATGTCTTTTTTATTGGGACAAAACCAGTAAAACTAAAGCATTTTAGCAAAGAATGGGACTCGAACTCAGATTCTCCACATGATGGAGCAACGCTAAACCCAATGCACCACTGGAGCGTTCACTTTTACACATCGTTTTTTTGGGGGGGCATGTCTTTTTTATTGGGACAAAACCAGTAAAACTAAAGCATTTTAGCAAAGAATGGGACTCGAACTCAGATTCTCCACATGATGGAGCAACGCTAAACCCACTGAACCACTGGAGCGTTCACTTTTACTCGTTGTTTTTTGGGGGGGCATGTCTTTTTTATTGGGACAAAACCAGTAAAACTAAAGCATTTTAGCAAAGAATGGGACTCGTACTCAGATTCTCCACATGTTGGAGCAACGCTAAACCCAATGAACCACTGGAGCGTTCACTTTTACATCTCTTTTTTTGGGGGGGGCATGTCTTTTTTATTGGGACAAAACCAGTAAAACTAAAGCATTTTAGCAAAAAATGGGACACGAACTCAGATTCTCCACATGATGGAGCAACGCTAAACCCAATGAACCACTGGAGCGTTCACTTTTACACATCGTTTTTTGGGGGGGCATGTCTTTTTTATTGGGACAAAACCAGTAAAACTAAAGCATTTTAGCAAAGAATGTGACACGAACTCAGATTCTCCACATGATGGAGCAACGCTAAACCCAATGCACCACTGGAGCGTTCACTTTTACACATCGTTTTTTGGGGGGGCATGTCTTTTTTATTGGGACAAAACCAGTAAAACTAAAGCATTTTAGCAAAGAATGGGACTCGAACTCAGATTCTCCACATGATGGAGCAACGCTAAACCCAATGCACCACTGGAGCGTTCACTTTTACACATCGTTTTTTGGGGGGGCATGTCTTTTTTATTGGGACAAAACCAGTAAAACTAAAGCATTTTAGCAAAGAATGGGACACGAACTCAGATTCTCCACATGATGGAGCAACGCTAAACCCACTGAACCACTGGAGCGTTCACTTTTACACATCGTTTTTTGGGGGGGCATGTCTTTTTTATTGGGACAAAACCAGTAAAACTAAAGCATTTTAGCAAAAAATGGGACACGAACTCAGATTCTCCACATGATGGAGCAACGCTAAACCCAATGCACCACTGGAGCGTTCACTTTTACACATCGTTTTTTGGGGGGGCATGTCTTTTTTATTGGGACAAAACCAGTAAAACTAAAGCATTTTAGCAAAGAATGGGACACGAACTCAGATTCTCCACATGATGGAGCAACGCTAAACCCAATGCACCACTGGAGCGTTCACTTTTACACGTCGTTTTTTGGGGGGGCATGTCTTTTTTATTGGGACAAAACCAGTAAAACTAAAGCATTTTAGCAAAAAATGGGACACGAACTCAGATTCTCCACATGATGGAGCAACTCTAAACCCAATGCACCACTGGAGCGTTCACTTTTACACATCGTTTTTTGGGGGGGCATGTCTTTTTTATTGGGACAAAACCAGTAAAACTAAAGCATTTTAGCAAAGAATGGGACTCGAACTCAGATTCTCCACATGATGGAGCAACGCTAAACCCAATGCACCACTGGAGCGTTCACTTTTACACGTCGTTTTTTGGGGGGGCATGTCTTTTTTATTGGGACAAAACCAGTAAAACTAAAGCATTTTAGCAAAGAATGGGACTCGAACTCAGATTCTCCACATGATAGAGCAACGCTAAACCCAATGAACCACTGGAGCGTTCACTTTTACATCTCTTTTTTTGGGGGGGCATGTCTTTTTTATTGGGACAAAACCAGTAAAACTAAAGCATTTTAGCAAAGAATGGGACTCGAACACAGATTCTCCACATGATGGAGCAACGCTCAACCCAATGAACCACTGGAGCGTTCACTTTTACACGTTGTTTTTGGGGGGGGGCATGTCTTTTTTATTGGGACAAAACCAGTAAAACTAAAGCATTTTAGCAAAGAATGGGACTCGAACTCAGATTCTCCACATGATGGAGCAACGCTAAACCCAATGCACCACTGGAGCGTTCACTTTTACATCTCTTTTTTTGGGGGGGCATGTCTTTCTTATTGGGACAAAACCAGTAAAACTAAAGCATTTTAGCAAAGAATGGGACTCGAACACAGATTCTCCACATGATGGAGCAACGCTCAACCCAATGAACCACTGGAGCGTTCACTTTTACATCTCTTTTTTGGGGGGGGCATGTCTTTCTTATTGGGACAAAACCAGTAAAACTAAAGCATTTTAGCAAAGAATGGGACTCGAACTCAGATTCTCCACATGATGGAGCAACGCTAAACCCAATGCACCACTGGAGCGTTCACTTTTACACGTTGTTTTTTGGGGGGGCATGTCTTTTTTATTGGGACAAAACCAGTAAAACTAAAGCATTTTAGCAAAAAATGGGACACGAACTCAGATTCTCCACATGATGGAGCAACGCTAAACCCACTGAACCACTGGAGCGTTCACTTTTACACATCGTTTTTTGGGGGGGCATGTCTTTTTTATTGGGACAAAACCAGTAAAACTAAAGCATTTTAGCAAAGAATGGGACTCGAACTCAGATTCTCCACATGATGGAGCAACGCTAAACCCAATGCACCACTGGAGCGTTCACTTTTACACATCGTTTTTTGGGGGGGCATGTCTTTTTTATTGGGACAAAACCAGTAAAACTAAAGCATTTTAGCAAAAAATGGGACTCGAACTCAGATTCTCCACATGATGGAGCAACGCTAAACCCAATGCACCACTGGAGCGTTCACTTTTACACATCGTTTTTTGGGGGGGCATGTCTTTTTTATTGGGACAAAACCAGTAAAACTAAAGCATTTTAGCAAAGAATGGGACTCGAACTCAGATTCTCCACATGATGGAGCAACGCTAAACCCAATGCACCACTGGAGCGTTCACTTTTACATCTCTTTTTTTGGGGGGGCATGTCTTTTTTATTGGGACAAAACCAGTAAAACTAAAGCATTTTAGCAAAGAATGGGACTCGAACTCAGATTCTCCACATGATGGAGCAACGCTAAACCCAATGCACCACTGGAGCGTTCACTTTTACATCTCTTTTTTTGGGGGGGGCATGTCTTTTTTATTGAGACAAACCCAGTAAAACTAAAGCATTTTAGCAAAGAATGGGACTCGAACTCAGATTCTCCACATGATGGAGCAACGCTAAACCCACTGAACCACTGGAGCGTTCACTTTTACATCTCTTTTTTTGGGGGGGCATGTCTTTTTTATTGGGACAAAACCAGTAAAACTAAAGCATTTTAGCAAAGAATGGGACTCGAACTCAGATTCTCCACATGATGGAGCAACGCTAAACCCAATGCACCACTGGAGCGTTCACTTTTACACATCGTTTTTTTGGGGGGGCATGTCTTTTTTATTGGGACAAAACCAGTAAAACTAAAGCATTTTAGCAAAGAATGGGACTCGAACTCAGATTCTCCACATGATGGAGCAACGCTAAACCCACTGAACCACTGGAGCGTTCACTTTTACTCGTTGTTTTTTGGGGGGGCATGTCTTTTTTATTGGGACAAAACCAGTAAAACTAAAGCATTTTAGCAAAGAATGGGACTCGTACTCAGATTCTCCACATGTTGGAGCAACGCTAAACCCAATGAACCACTGGAGCGTTCACTTTTACATCTCTTTTTTTGGGGGGGGCATGTCTTTTTTATTGGGACAAAACCAGTAAAACTAAAGCATTTTAGCAAAGAATGGGACTCAAACTCAGATTCTCCACATGATGGAGCAACGCTAAACCCACTGAACCACTGGAGCGTTCACTTTTACACATCGTTTTTTGGGGGGGCATGTCTTTTTTATTGGGACAAAACCAGTAAAACTAAAGCATTTTAGCAAAGAATGGGACTCGAACTCAGATTCTCCACATGATGGAGCAACGCTAAACCCAATGAACCACTGGAGGTTTCATTTTTACACGTCGTTTTTTGGGGGGGCATGTCTTTTTTATTGGGACAAAACCAGTAAAACTAAAGCATTTTAGCATAAGAATGGGACACGAACTCAGATTCTCCACATGATGGAGCAACGCTAAACCCACTGAACCACTGGAGCGTTCACTTTTACTCGTTGTTTTTTGGGGGGGCATGTCTTTTTTATTGGGACAAAACCAGTAAAACTAAAGCATTTTAGCAAAGAATGGGACTCGTACTCAGATTCTCCACATGATGGAGCAACGCTAAACCCAATGAACCACTGGAGCGTTCACTTTTACATCTCTTTTTTTGGGGGGGGCATGTCTTTCTTATTGGGACAAACCCAGTAAAACTAAAGCATTTTAGCAAAGAATGGGACTCGAACTCAGATTCTCCACATGATGGAGCAACGCTAAACCCAATGAACCACTGGAGCGTTCACTTTTACATCTCTTTTTTTGGGGGGGGGCATGTCTTTCTTATTGGGACAAACCCAGTAAAACTAAAGCATTTTAGCAAAGAATGGGACTCGAACTCAGATTCTCCACATGATGGAGCAACGCTAAACCCAATGCACCACTGGAGCGTTCACTTTTACACGTCGTTTTTTGGGGGGGCATGTCTTTTTTATTGGGACAAACCCAGTAAAACTAAAGCATTTTAGCAAAGAATGGGACTCAAACTCAGATTCTCCACATGATGGAGCAACGCTTAACCCACTGAACCACTGGAGCGTTCACTTTTACACATTGTTTTTTGGGGGGGCATGTCTTTTTTATTGGGACAAAACCAGTAAAACTAAAGCATTTTAGCAAAGAATGGGACTCGAACTCAGATTCTCCACATGATGGAGCAACGCTAAACCCAATGCACCACTGGAGCGTTCACTTTTACACGTCGTTTTTTTGGGGGGCATGTCTTTTTTATTGGGACAAAACCAGTAAAACTAAAGCATTTTAGCAAAGAATGGGACTCGAACTCAGATTCTCCACATGATGGAGCAACGCTAAACCCAATGCACCACTGGAGCGTTCACTTTTACATCTCTTTTTTTGGGGGGGCATGTCTTTTTTATTGGGACAAAACCAGTAAAACTAAAGCATTTTAGCAAAGAATGGGACTCGAACTCAGATTCTCCACATGATGGAGCAACGCTAAACCCAATGCACCACTGGAGCGTTCACTTTTACATCTCTTTTTTTGGGGGGGCATGTCTTTTTTATTGAGACAAACCCAGTAAAACTAAAGCATTTTAGCAAAGAATGGGACTCGAACTCAGATTCTCCACATGATGGAGCAACGCTAAACCCACTGAACCACTGGAGCGTTCACTTTTACACATTGTTTTTTGGGGGGGCATGTCTTTTTTATTGGGACAAAACCAGTAAAACTAAAGCATTTTAGCAAAGAATGGGACTCGAACTCAGATTCTCCACATGATGGAGCAACGCTAAACCCAATGCACCACTGGAGCGTTCACTTTTACATCTCTATTTTTGGGGGGGCATGTCTTTTTTATTGGGACAAACCCAGTAAAACTAAAGCATTTTAGCAAAGAATGGGACTCGAACTCAGATGCTCCACATGATGGAGCAACGCTAAACCCAATGCACCACTGGAGCGTTCACTTTTACATCTCTTTTTTGGGGGGGGCATGTCTTTTTTATTGGGACAAACCCAGTAAAACTAAAGCATTTTAGCAAAGAATGGGACTCGAACTCAGATTCTCCACATGATGGAGCAACGCTAAACCCAATGCACCACTGGAGCGTTCACTTTTACATCTCTGTTTTTGGGGGGGCATGTCTTTTTTATTGGGACAAACCCAGTAAAACTAAAGCATTTTAGCAAAGAATGGGACTCGACCTCAGATGCTCCACATGATGGAGCAATGCTCAACCCAATGCACAACTGGAGCGTTCACTTTTACATCTCTTTTTTGGGGGGGGCATGTCTTTTTTATTGGGACAAACCCAGTAAAACTAAAGCATTTTAGCAAAGAATGGGACTCGAACTCAGATTCTCCACATGATGGAGCAACGCTAAACCCAATGCACCACTGGAGCGTTCACTTTTACATCTCTTTTTTGGGGGGGGCATGTCTTTCTTATTTGGACAAAACCAGTAAAACTAAAGCATTTTAGCAAAGAATGGGACTCGAACTCAGATTCTCCACATGATGGAGCAATGCTCAACCCAATGAACCACTGGAGCGTTCACTTTTACATCTCTTTTTTGGGGGGGGCATGTCTTTTTTATTGGGACAAACCCAGTAAAACTAAAGCATTTTAGCAAAGAATGGGACTCGAACTCAGATTCTCCACATGATGGAGCAACGCTCAACCCAATGAACCACTGGAGCGTTCACTTTTACATCTCTTTTTTGGGGGGGGCATGTCTTTCTTATTTGGACAAAACCAGTAAAACTAAAGCATTTTAGCAAAGAATGGGACTCGAACTCAGATTCTCCACATGATGGAGCAACGCTCAACCCACTGAACCACTTGGAGCTTTCACTTTTACATCTCTTTTTTTGTGGGGGCATGTCTTTCTTATTTGGACAAAACCAGTAAAACTAAAGCATTTTAGCAAAGAATGGGACACGAACTCAGATTCTCCACATGATGGAGCAATGCTCAACCCAATGAACCATTGGAGCGTTCACTTTTACACGTCTTTTTTTTGGGGGGGCATGTCTTTCTTATTTGGACAAAACCAGTAAAACTAAAGCATTTTAGCAAAGAATGGGACTCGAACTCAGATTCTCCACATGATGGAGCAACGCTCAACCCAATGAACCACTGGAGCTTCCACTCTTCTGTCTCTGTTTTGAGGGCCTTTTCTTTTTTATTTTGACAAACCCAAAAGAAAGTAAAGAATTTTTACCACAGAGATAAGGATTCGAACCAGGATCCTCCCAACAGGGTAGAACATGTTTTTTTGCTTTGTTTTTGTTTTTACATGTTCATACCACTGAGCCACCACACATGCAATGCTTTTTTGGGAGGCATGTCTTTGTTATTTGGACAAAACTGGTGAAACTAAAGCATTTTTACCATCAGGAGGGATTCGAAGCGGGAATTTCCAAATCACTGAGCCACTGGGCTCAACTGGTTCAAGGAAAAGATGTTCATTGTGTCTGTGGGATTCGATCACAGGTCTCTATTCCAGTGCTGTGATTCAAAGGTATATAATCTGTATAATCTCTTTATCTTGTTTGAAGTGTAAAAACAAAGAAAAAGGTTTTAGCAAACAATGATCCTCTCTACCACAGAGATTGTGTAGAACTCAGGACTGGTTTGGTCTTTTACATTAGATTTGATTACTTTTTTTGTAGTTCAAACCTCAAGATGTTGTACTTTTGTCATTGTGGAAAAATACTCAATTACAATCCTTTATATTTACTGACGTTGCAAGGATTTGTAATTATACTTCACTTTTATTATCTGACTAAACAAAAATATTTGTTTAAACTGAGCTATTCTTGATGGAAAAACTTGCTATATATCAGCGTGAAAATGCTTTTTGTTTTGTTTTGTCAAGTTCTTGTTATATTCAAGCTTGTAATTGCACTCCTCTGTGGTGATATGATGAATTACACAGTCCAATCCCATAAATCCCACAGACACAATGAACATCTTTTCCTTGAAGCAGTTGAGCCCAGTGGCCCAGTGATTTGGAAATTCCTGCTTCGAATCCCTCTTGATGGTAAAAATGCTTTAGTTTCACTGGTTTTGTCCAAATATAAAAGACATGACCCCCCAAAAAAGAAGTGCAAGAGTGAAGCTCCAGTGGTTCAGTGTCTCTTCATCATGTGGAGAATCTGAGTTTGAATTCCATTCTTTGCTAAACTGCTTTAGTTTTACTGGTTTTGTCCCAATAAAATAGACCCCCCCCCCCCAAAAAAAAGTTCTGTGAGTGGAAGCTCCAGTGGTTCAGTGGTTTGAGTGTCGCTTCATCATGTGGAGAATCTGTGTTTGAATACCATTCTTTGTTAAAATGCTTTATTTTCATTGGTTTTGTCCAAATAAAAAAGACTTGCCCCAAAAAAGAGGGGGAAGAGTGGAAGCTCCAGTGGCTCAGTGGTTTGGTTGTTGCTCCTCAATGTGGAGAATCTGGGTTCAAATCTCTTGTCAGTAAAACTGCTTTAGTTTTGTCCAAATATAAAAGACATGCCCCCCCAAAAAAATAGGTGTTCATGTGGAAGTTCCAGTGGCTCAGTGGTTTGAGCTTGTTCTCCCCGGTTGGGAGGATCCCGGTTTGAAACCGGCCTGGACACTGAAGCGTGGTTGCGTTGAGGAACGGTCTCCTGATCATGAGACGAGACAGGCATCGGAAGCGATTGGGTCTGACAGGATGTACCGAGACGGTCGGAAACGAAGGGGGGAGGGAATATCCAAACTCCTCCTCCTGGGGATTTCTCGCACCATAACCAGCAGTGGTTATCTTTTACGTCAAATGTGTACTTATATAAAAAATATCCAGTTCTGAGACTAAGTCGACAATTTTACAGCTGGTTTTCCTAAATAACCAGTTGCTCCACCAGGATCCTGACTAGGGTTGCTCCTCATTCCTCCAGTCTCTTGTCCTCTCCAGCAGACTCTCCATTAGTTGATTTCTTGGAGATCTGACTGGGATTCGAACCGGGAACTTCTGGACCATGAGGCAGCGCTCATACCTGTGAGCCACAGATCTCTTGGCTTTCACTTGCTGGAACTCATTTATCACTGTTGTGACCCCGTGATTCTACAATAAACCAGTTAAAGTCAGATTTGACCCCGTGTCTCTATCGCAGCCTCGCACGCAGAGACCGCGTGTTTAACCACTCGCCCATCACGACCCGACTCTCAGCGGTGAATATAACCAGCAGTGGTGGATCTGAACACAGGCCATCATGATGAAAACACAACTCCTCATCTCCTGATTCAGTGATCAGTGTTTGGAGCTTTTATTGTTTGCTTGAGTAAATGATGAAACACATAAGCAAAGGTGGGGTTTGAACCAAGGCTTTCCTGCACGAAACAGACGATTATCTACCGAGACTGATGATGTGATCGCAACCAGAGCTGGACTGACTGACTCAAGGTTAAAGGGTGAGATGTTTCCTCACACAACGACCAACATCAGATCATGTCTCGTTTCAATTCCTACTGATTCAATCACGCATGATCATAAACGACACACACAGGTCACATGATTCCATTTATTCTGCACACACTTTATATTCAGACTGAACGTGCGGCGTATAAATCATCATATTTCTGAAGGTTTGATGGCATCATCATCATCATCATCACTAGAACGAGACTGCAGGATTTTGGCCCAACGTCCTTGTGAAACTCAAATAATGAATCTGACATTTCCATTACATTTATAAAGCTTCTCTTTTGGCAGTACAATTCAGTACAAAACAATATTATCTTGCTAGTAAATAATAATAATAAAAAAAAAATCTACAAGCTTGACCCATAATTCTCCCCGTACATTCAAAAGCGGCGGATAAATAATCTGACTGAAGTTCAAGTAGTGAATAATAGATCAAATCAACATTTGCTCCAGAATATTGATGTCCTGATTCATGACGTTACCGTTTTCTCTGCAAGTATAAATATGATCATAAGTATATCTGAGTGTTTTGCGGGATGAAGGCAGAACCGGATGGCACTAAACTACACACTTCTGCGATGTTCGTTTCTCTACGTCACGCGTGTTCGTCCGCGTCCGAGCCGGTGCCGTTATCGGACGGGTCCAAGAGTTCTTGGCGGCGGCGCATAATGGCAGCGAACTGAGCGCGCTCCGCGGCGTCCTGTAAAAGGTCAGAGGTCAGAGGTCAGAGGTTGTTGCCCTCATCGAAGGACTCCACGCCAGAATCACTCGCTGCCAGTTTCTCCTGCCGCCTCCTCATGATCTCCTGCAACTCCGAGCCCGAGCTTCTCTACACACAGAGAGAGAGAGACAGCAGTGAGACACACACACACACACACACACACACACACGTCACAACACACCCTCATTTAAACAAGATCATACCTCAAAACACCTGCAGCGTGATGGAGAGAGAGAGAGAGAGAGAGAGAGAGAGAGAGGAAGGGCAGAAATGAGTGAGTGACGATGAAGGTTCAGCATTTAAACTAAGGGATTCTGGGAAAAGCGTCTGTTCCTGAAACTACGACAGAATCTATTTAAATCTCGGTAACGCTTTACAGTACGGTTCATTCGTTAACTACAGTCGCCAACAATTGAAGAGGATCAAACAAGTTCATAGAGACAAGTTCAACGGCTAGAGTTCAAAAGTCGTGTATAACTCTGATGAAAGGTTTGGATCCACTTCACATGTTGACTACTGTACATTAATTAGCATGAACTAATCATTTAACTGCAGTTCTACTGCATTTATTAATCTTTTTTTTAAGTATGTGTTAATTTCAACATATACTAACACTTTATTAAAATCTTGTTAACATTAGTTAATGCACTGTGAACTAACATGACCAAACAATGAACAGCTTTATTTTTATTACCTAACATTAACAAAGATTAATAAATACAGTAACAAATGTGCTGCTCATGGTTAGATCATGTTAATTAATACATTAATGTTAACTAATGAACCTTACTGTAAAGTGTTACCGTTATCTCGTTGACAATGAACAGCAGATGTGCTGAAAGGGGAACACACACAGTCTCAGCGGCTCGAGTCCAACTAGTCGAGGTGTGAGAGTCACTGAATATCTGTAAACTCTAACTCTATGTATAAACTAATGATTGATGGAGAAATGACTGGAGTAAGACAGCAGATTGACTGAATTACACAAGTAAACTCACGTCTTTTCCAAAAGACTTAAAAAAAGAAAATTAGGCAATATTCAGTTGAACACACTTTGGGATGAGAATAAAGAGCTGCTTTACAGCGGAAATTCAATTTGATAATTAAAAATAATTTCAAAATTATGAATTGATCAACTCTTTGTATTGTATAAAGTGCTATAGAAATAAATCTGACTTGACTTGAGTATTTATTTATTGCTTCTATAATTTCAAATACAGTTTCAGAAGGTCAGTTGCATGTAAAAATCCATATGTTATTGAGGATTATTAAGTATCATATTTCAATGTGAACATATTTTCAAAGTTAGTTATGTGAAGTTAACCCTCTGGTGCTCTTCGGTCAAATGTTTTTCGGTTAGTTTTTTTTATAATTTTTTGCTTCATCGGAATGGTGTGAAACTTGGTAAAGGTTTCGGCTCTTGCTGTGTGAACACACACATAACTCATGTTGATGATCTGAACGGGTTTAATGATCCTGTAAACAATATTCACACTTGAGCTCCTCGCGCTCAGAGATGATGAACGAGACGAATCTCCTCTAGTGGAAGCGTGAGGAACTGCAGCCGAACAACATCTCTCTGAAGATCATCTATCAGATATCAGACTCACATCTGGAACACGACTCGCTTACATTCATGGCTTTGACTTCTTGCAGTTTTAGAGTAAAACATGTTTTTGAAAATATACATTTCATATAAAATTTAAAATAGTATTTCTGTGCATTTTTCATAATTATACACGTAAAATTCTGTTACTTTTTCACAAGTTCACTTTTTAAAACGTTTCTTCACTTCAGCAATAATCTGCCAAGTGTCGTGTTTATAAAGAGATCAAACTTCAGTCTGTCGCTCTAAAGCGTTCTAGATTTACCAGTTTGAGTTGGAAATGTAATTTTCAGGTCTATGCTCAAAGAGTGAATAAATGGATTATAAATATGCCGTAAATATAATTTAGTACCATAAAATCCCCTAAAAATACAAAATATTAAATAAAAAACATTATTAAACTAAAATATAGTACATTCATTTAATTGACAAAAAAATTAAAATAATTCTGTCATTTTTGACGACACGCGAAGAGCACCAGAAGTAAGGGTTCTTACTAAGTTAGGGAATGTTGTTTCTGAATGTCCAGAATGTGCCGTTTATAAAGCGTTTCTTCTTGGTTCTGTGAACGTTACGGGAACAGTAACATTGTATCATTCTTCACACATTATGGAACGTTACTTTTGAATCTGAACCAAATAGTAACATTTAAAAAAACGTTAGACGAACGTTCCATGAAGAATGTATCAATACTGTTTCTGTGCTTCTAGCCTCACTACGATCAACTAAAGTACCTTCAGAGGAACGTGGACGTGTGGAGATCACGGGAGGCTCAGAAGAAAACCTGCAGACAGTAAAAACACCACAGAAAAACCAGAGCGACACTCGCCAGCGTTGAGCAGAACCAGTTTAGCTAACCAGCGGATCGATCGGGTCGACGTCAGGAACTCTGTTACTCTGAGGAATGGTTGTGATGTATGTGATGATGACAGACAGGGTTCCCACTCCTCGGTAACTTTCCAGATCCAATACCCTCAAATCACGGATTAATGTGGACACATTTCAAGTGGGAGCAAGGCTACATCGTGTTTAGTTTAGTTACAACTATGCAGAAAAGCTTTTTTTGCATTTATTTTTGGTCACATGACAGAGATCTGATATTCTATTTGTCGTATTTCTGTTTTGCATAAAACTGAGGAATATACGGCTTCTATTGTTCTACTGCACTGTTGCACTAACCCTAACCTTTCTACTGTACTCTAAAATGATCTGATATGAACTTTTGGATGGATGTTACTGAGACTATTTCTGCAGTGTTTGGCGTGTGTCTGAAACGTTGAGATTCCACCGTAGTAGTTTCGTACAACACAAAGTACATCGCGCTGGAAACACTTAACGTACCGCATAAACTACGCGTAACTAGCATAAATCAAGCAAGCTAGTGCGCATAGGCCATGAAGTGTTGGCGAAGTAACATATTAGCGGAGCTAAAGCTCCGCTAATGTGTTACTTCGCCAACACATTTGTAGTGTTACTTCGCCAACACATTTGTAGTGTTACTTCGCCAACACATTTGTAGTGTTACTTCGCCAACACTTTTGTAGATGTACCACTAATAGCTCCGCTAATGTGTTACTTCGCCAACACTTCGTGGCCTATGTGCACAAGCTTGCTTGATTTACGCTAGTTACGCGTATGCAATCATATGCAATTTTTCCAGAAAACTTCTCGCACAGAATAAATTCCAGCACTTTCGAGGATCTGGATCTGCGTGAGTTTATTCTCAAAAACTTTCCAGGGGCCTTGAATGTTTTTTTCAGATTGCCAAACTCTGCAGGATCCGAGGGCCCGTGGGAACCCCGCACAGAAACATCAGCAGAGGTGAAGGGAGAGAGGGATGAGGAGAGAGGAGAGGAGGGTGAATAAAGAGGCTAATCACCTCGAGAGCCGCTTTCTGGACGGTGATCTGACTGAAGACTCGCGCGCCGTCGTCAGGACACACAGTCTTCAGCTCCTCCTTATTCAGAGAGAAGAGCTGAGCGCCCGTCAGCACACCCAGACTGTTGATCGTCCTGCAGACCATGAGGACAGTCAGTGTGTGTGTGTGTGTGTGTGTGTGTGTGTGTGTGAGTGAGTGTGTGTGTTCACTCACACAGCGCTGAAGCCCTTGAGCTGTAGCCAGGCCGTCACCTCCTCCGGCGTGGAGTCGTACGTGATGTTGAGCGCCGGGAGACTCGAGGATCGAGACGGAGCCGAGAGTTTCTTCTGAGCGCTTCGACCCAGAGTCAGTCTGTGCATCAACTCGTCCTGAACCTCCTCCATGTTCGACTTACGCCCTGAGGAACACAACCATGAGGAGAGTGAGTGTGAGTGTGAGTGTGTGTCTGTGTGTGTGTGAGTGTGAGAGAGTGTGTGTGTACGGTTGGCCGGCGCGGGTCTCTCTCTCTGATGGTCTCTCATCGTCACGCTGTCGCTCTCGCTGGCGTTGGGGGTGTGTCCTCCGCTGTCAGTGGGCGGAGCAAGCGGAGGGGGCGTGGCTGCGGGGGGCAGAGCAGCGGGGGGCAGAGGAGGGGGCGTCGGCGTGGGCGGGGCTTCAGTCACCAACGGCTTCGGCACATAATCTGATCTCTGCTTCTGTACGAGAGACACACAAACACACTCAGACAACAGTCACACCATCAAGACCCCATGAAACCAGACACCTGATGATGCACTTCCTGTTCAGACAGGAAATCAACTATCAAAATAACCTGCATATGCCGCTGATATCATTATTACTATGAAGCTGCTTTGAAACGATCTGTAGACAAAGCTGACGACTCGCTCAAAAAAACATTATAGTCACAAATCTGATTTCATGAGGTCTATAACGCACAGATCAGCAGTAGTTCATGAATAATACTGATTTAATAATGTTTTGCATCTGCACAGACAGATAATATACACCATGTGTGTGTGATACACACATCCTGAAGACCAGTAATCTCTATGAAAAACAATTTATTATGAGTGTTTCAATGACTGTGGGACAAAATAATCCAGTTACCTCGTTTAACTCGCCCAGTAATTGCTTGAGAGAAAGATGAAGAGTGACATGAAAATGAAATTTAACACAACACACACACACACAGCAAATAAAGCACACCCACACACACACGGAGATAAACTAATGCAAGAAATCAAAACAAACTGAACTCACACGCACACACACACAGCAAATAAAGCACACGCACATACACACACACACGCACGCACACACACACATTTACTTATCTGGATAAGATCATTCCATAGACTTCTCTATGCAGCTCATTATAAATACTTTCTGCAGTTTTAAGCGTTTAAAGTGCTCTATTATACTATTTTAAAGGTTCCTGATGTTGTTTTGACGTCTCCTAGAACAGATTCACATTCATCCAAGGTAAAGCACTGTAATCTCCTCATGATCTCCACTGCAGCGTCAGCTCTTTACTCTCAGTGTCTGAAACGCTTCGTTCGGAGATTCAGTCTCTCTAAGCTCCGCCTCTCTGAGAGCTGCTCTGCTCTGATTGGTCAGAAAGCAAACGCTCATTATCATATCTGAATCTCAGCTCTTGATCTCAGTGATACGAACAGTGACGATGGCGTGGGTTTCACCGTATCAATCTCAGAAAACAGCGTCTTCTCCACACGAACAACACGAGCCAAACTCTTCCAGTCTCAGATACACTACAGTGTTTGAGGGCGGAGCTAAGAGACGCTGCTCAGCCAATCAGGACCAGAGGCGGGGATTATGCAAATTAGTTACATGTGAGACTGGAATTACTGACTGGTTTCAGCAGTTTCTTCTTTCTTTTAGGAGACAATCATTTATTTGTCGAGTAACTTTTCAGAGCTTTTACATTCACATCAGCTCTATTACACACTGCATGAACGGGAATGTTTGTAAAAGCACTGGCCACTAGAGGAGCAGAAGAGACTCAATCCCATAGACGCGCATGTTAAAACGCTCAACTTTACAGCAGAATAAAACATGTTTACAGTCTAACGCAAAAAGTGGTTTTGGTCTATAAAGCTGATGTTGCTCTTCATGACGACTGTGAGGCGGGTGAATTATTTTATAACTCATCCGTTTAAATTATATTCAGCCGTAAAGTTCTGCATAATTAAGGGCGTGGCCACTTGAGTGACGGGTGGATTGCTGCTGATGTCACCGCTAGCTGTTTGTTAACGTCACGTCACCTCAGCTAATCCACCTCGCTGCACATTTACGGTTGATCACAACACCATAAAATCGCGCGCTGTGACGCACTACCAAGATGGCGACGGCCGGCTCCGCCCACTTCCGGCTTCAAAAACACTCTTCGTAAACCTACAGGTGACGTCACGCACACTACGCTATTACAATCTATGGTAAAAACACACACACGGAGAGATTAACTAACTAAACTAAAGCAGGAAACCAAAACAAACTGAACACACACACACACACACACACACAGTCGTTTACCTTAAACAACTCAAATTCCTTTTTTGGCATCATTAGCTTCAAGAAGAAAAGATGAACACAAACAATGATTGTGTGATGAAGCAAAATGAGGGGGTGAAGGTTAAAGGTCAGAGGTGATGAGGTCACCTGTATGGTGTGGCTGTAGATGGGCTCGCCCCGGCCCGTCAGGTCCACCGCCCGGCTCAGCTCTAAGATGTTGTTCGGCACATATCCCGAAGCGCCCGCGCCGTTACGCACCTTCCACCACTGCTTCCTGTCGTCCAGCACCTGACGACCAATCAGAACAACACGTCACAACGCCGCACACACGCACGACTCGCTGACATCACAGCGTCACATGACCGTCCCTACACCACCTCGTGTGTGTGTGTGAGTATGTGTGTGTGTGAGTGTATGTGTGTATGAGTGTGTGTGTGAGTGTATGTGTGTTTGAGTGTATGTGTGTTTGAGCGTGTGTGTGTGTGTGTGTGTGTGTGTGTGTGTGTGTGTGAGTGTGTGTGTGTGTGTGAGTGTGTGTGTGTGTGTGTGTGTGTGTGTGTGTGTTTGAGTGTGTGTGTGTGTATGTGTGTGTGTGTGTGTGTGTGTGTGTGTGTGTGTGTGTGTGTGTGTGTGTGTGTGTGTGTGTGTGTGTGAGTATGTGTGTGTGAGTGTGAGTGAGTGTGTGTGTGTGAGTGTGAGTGTGTGTGTGTGTGAGAGAGAATCAGACCAACACGTCACATGACCGTACCTCCACCACCTCGTCTTTCACCACAGAAAGCTCAGTGTTGTTTCTGGCCACAAAGTCATATTTAGATTTGGCAAAGTTCCTCAGCGGCGTCCGGCTGTGCGGCTCCGGGTTTCCCAGGCTTCTGGACAGGAGACACCAGTGAACATGACCGATTCGGCTCGCTTCCAGCACTGATATCTACACACTCTTCAATCAAGACACAGTTACTGGAGAACAATCACTGAAGATATTAAAGCTGCTCTAAGTGATGTTGGGTGACGTCACTTCTTGTTGACCTTTAAAGTATTGTCAAACAAAACGGAGGCTAGCTCGACCCTCCCTCCTCCTCATCCGCGCACTAACCCCCCAAACCACACCCCCAAACCCTTCTGGTCGGTTATTGGCTGGAACAGTTTGTTATGTTTGGTGGAGCGGGTGAGCCCAGTCTGTATGTGGAGCCTGTGGTGTCTGCAGAGACTGCCCTTCCTACAGTGTGTTCAGGGGACAGGCAGCGAGCGGATGGGGAGGAGATGTTTGCTGGATGGGACAAAAAATGTTTTGGCCTAAAAAACGCGTGACATCACTTAGAGCAGCTTTAACTGTCATGTTTTGTAAAAGAATTTTAATCAAAATTAAGGAAATTTTTATGTAAAACAAGAATAAAGTAATATTGTTTTCCATTTGAATTAAGAGATTTAAATATCGGTTGTTAAGAGATTTAAATGTTGACTTAAAGATATGAAGTCTCGTTTTCTGAAAAATGTATCAACATTATTTGAGGTTGTTTTTTGCTAAAACAAGAAAAAAAAATCTACCAGTGTGGTCAGAAAAATAATCTTGTTTTTCCTTTGATTTTTTCTGACCTCACTGACCATAAAATCAAAATGGACTTCTTGTTTTATGGAATATTGCAGAGTTTATGGTGAATGATTTGTCGGTGCACATCACATATGAGACACAATAGAGGAAAAAAGACCAGCACAACTTCCCTTTCATGCCGACTTTAAACAAACTCAATACATTTTTCAGAAAACAAGACTTAATATCTTCAGTAGTTTTGCCTCTCCTGTACATGTATCTTGATTGAAGAATATTTTGATATTTACAGAAATAGAAACACTAAGGAAGAACACATCTTAAACACATGTAAATGCTGAATCTACTGATGAATGTTCAGACCGCGGCCGCCGTGGAGGAGCGTCTCAGAGCTGGAGAAGAGAGAGAGTTTCCTCGGGTCAACCGACTGAGAGGTTTAGAGAAGCCCAGAGCAGGAGCGCTCGCGGTGAGCCGGTTCTCCAGGGCGTGCGGTTCGGCTCTCTAACACAGATGTGTGTTACCTATCTACGTGTCGGCTGAGCGCCTGTTTAAAAGCCACGGCCATGTCTGGCTCCAGCCCCTGCAAACGCTTGAGAGGAGAGGTACTGTACCCGTCTGTGCTGGAGAAGTCCTGGAGCATCGGATGCTGGCGGGACAAAGCACACGTTCACTTCAACACATCAAGAACACGTCCCACTGTGAGGTTCAAACCGCGTTTCCACCGCAGGAACTTTCCCCGGGAACTGGGGACTTTGGGACTCGAGGGGCTTTCGCACCGGATAGTTTTGGGAACTCAGTTATAGGAACGAGCCACCAGGATGGTTCCCCGAGAACTAATGGTTCCCATAGGAACGTTTTCCTGGTAGACATAATGAAGAGTTATTAGCGTCTGCTGAGTGTGTGCAGGAACAGTTCTCTGCTATTCCAATCAACAGTGGACTTTAAAGATACGACGATGGACCGACGACGAGGTTCAGGCTTTGTTAAGCTTAAATTCAGAGGATGAAATCCAGCAGGAACTGTAAAGTCGCGCGCAGTCCTACGTCACCGGATTAATTAGCCTAATTCTCACGATACTTTAGACAGCAACAGGTCTGGGGGAGAAAAAGTTCTTGGGATAAATTGTTCCGGGTAATATCGGTGGAAACGCGGCTTTAGAGGAGGAAGAGCATCTCACGTCTCTCGGCGATCCATCTCCCGGTCTGTGGATGTCGGTCTGAGCGGCGCTGAGCGTCTCTGCTAGCTGAGCTACGTCCTGCTCGCGCGACACTAGCACCGGCGGCTCCCAGCCATCGCGGAAACGCAGCGTGTGCCGAGGGAACGGGTGATCCTTCGGCCACTCCAACCTCAACACAAGACAAGAGTCACGTTTATCTGGTGCTTTCACAGTCGTTTCAGAAACTCACACAGTCAAGGTTTAGAGCCGGATGATGTGATATATAACAATGATGTGATTAATCCTCCAGGTTTAGATCTAGATATATTGAATTTATTGTGTTGTCTATCACATATACCAGTGCTGCTGTGAATCAGTCGGTTTTGTTCAATCAACCAATTTAAATATCGGTGGTTTTGTTCTATTAAGAGATTTAAATATCGGTCAATTTTATTCTATCAAATATCGGTCGTTTTATTCTATCAAATATCGGTCGTTTTGCATTAAGAGATTTAAATATCGGTCAGTTTTATTCTATCAAATATCGGTCGTTTTGCATTAAGAGATTTAAATATCAGTCAGTTTTATTCTATCAAATATCAGTCGTTTTATTCTATTAAATATCGGTCGTTTTGTATTAAGAGATTTAAATATCGGTCAGTTTTATTCTATTAAATATCGGTCGTTTTGTTCTATTAAGAGATTTAAATATCGGTCAGTTTTATTCTATCAAATATCAGTCGTTTTATTCTATTAAGAGATTTAAATATCGGTCAGTTTTATTCTATCAAATATCGGTCGTTTTGCATTAAGAGATTTAAATATCGGTCAGTTTTATTCTATCAAATATCGGTCGTTTTGCATTAAGAGATTTAAATATCAGTCAGTTTTATTCTATCAAATATCAGTCGTTTTATTCTATTAAATATCGGTCGTTTTGTATTAAGAGATTTAAATATCGGTCAGTTTTATTCTATTAAATATCGGTCGTTTTCTTCTATTAAGAGATTTAAATATCGGTCAGTTTTATTCTATTAAATATCGGTCGTTTTGTATTAAGAGATTTAAATATCGGTCAGTTTTATTCTATTAAATATCGGTCGTTTTGTATTAAGAGATTTAAATATCGGTCAGTTTTATTCTATTAAATATCGGTCGTTTTCTTCTATTAAGAGATTTAGATATCGGTCAGTTTTATTCTATCAAATATCGGTCGGTTTGTTCTATTAAGAAATTAAATGTTGATTTAAAGATAGTAAGTCATGTATTAACAAATTTTGTTCTTTTAAGAGATTTAAATATTGGTCTAAGCGAGAATAAGCGATTCTCAAAAAGTATTAGTGAAACTATGATTGCAGGGGAAGCAAGACTCTAAGCAAGAGTAATTCTCTAAAAGCCTCAATGAAGAAACGATTGGTTGTCTAATGAAAAAGCGAGTACGATTTCACCCGGCAGACTGAACAAAATAACGTTCTTCAGGCCCGTGTGAGAGTAAGAGCATCAGTACCTGCACTTGGTCCACCCGTCTCCCAGCGTGACCCACAGGTGTCTCTCGTCCGCAGAGCCCGACGCGTGCAGGAACTCGATGGCTTCCCTGGTGAGGAGGGGAACGATGACGCTTTTGGCCAGATCGACCCCTCCAGACGTCTGGATCACCTGAGTCAAGTCAAGTCTCCTTCATTTATACAGCACTTTAACAATATAGATGTTTCACAGCAGCTTTACAGTGATAATAGGAGATTACAGTAACAGAGATTGTTTAGGCTTTACAGCAGCTCTAGAATAAAGTTATTGTCCAGATGAAGTTAGTTTGGATTGATTCACTTCCGTCGCAACGATCATTAGTTATTAACTTAGGGGCCGCTAACACACACCGTTCTAACAGAAAACCCTTAACGCGCTCCAGCCGCACATTTGCACAAACAGTGCCTGGCGTCTGGTGTAATCTTTGAGCGCTGTTGAGCGGAATCACCAACACCTCTGATTGGCTGTTGTGTTCACGCACTCATCAGATATGTCTGTGATTGGCTACAATGATCAGCGCACGGGAGTGTTTGAAAGTATTTTGAAAGCATATATACGCCTGCTTTCAAACGCTCCTGTGTGTATCTGTGCAAGCGCTCGCTGAAGAGCGTCATTGATGTATATTTACAACATGTTTTTGAAGCGTTGATCATTGTATCTCGTGAACACAACGGCCAATCAGAGGTGTTTACAATTCCACTCAACAGCGCTCAAAGATTCACATGTTTTTAATTTCTGTACCAACTTGGTACCGAAGTCAGTACTTTTGACAACACTACTGCACACACACACACACCATCAGAACACGTACCAGTCTGAGCGGATTGAACAGGAAGTGAACCAGATCCACAGCGGTGGGGTTCTGAATGTGGTTCTTCAACTTCCCCTGCAACGACAAACAACCACACAGAATATTAATGAGATTCTCCAGCTCAACATTAGTAAGTATATTCATTTTATCCCTGATTTACACCTGGTTAACGTCACTCACCAGCAGGTTAAAGGCATGTTTGAACTTCTGGAAACAGTCGACAAACTCGTCCTGAGACGGAGGTTTAGCTCTCAGCGTCAAAACTCCCTCTGATCAAAGACACACAGCAAACACACTCGTTACACACTCGTTATACACTCTTGACACACTCGTGACAAACTTGTGACACACTTGCAACACACTTGCGACACACTCGTTACACCCTCTTGACACCCTCGCAATAAACTCGTTTCACACACGTGACACACTCGTTACACACCCGTAACACACTTGTTACACACCCGTAACATGGTTGCACTCGCGACACCCTCTTGACAAACTGGTTACACACTCGTGACACACTCGTGACACACCCGTTACACACTCGTGACACCCTTGCGACCAACTCGTTAAACACCCCCGTGACACACTCGTTACACACCCGTAACACACTCGCGACACCCTCGCGACAAACTGGTTACACACTCGTGACACACCCGTTACACACTCGTGACACACCCGTGACACACTCGCGACACCCTTGCGACAAACTCGTTACACACCCCTGTGACACACTCGTTACACACCCGTAACACACTCGCGACAAACTGGTTACACACTCGTGACACACCCGGTTACACACTCGTGACACACCCGGTTACACACTCGTGACACACTTGTAACACACTCGTTACACACTCGTGACACACTCGTTACACACTCGTGACACACTCGTTACACACTCGTTACACCCTTGTGACGAAGAGGAGGATCTGGACGCATCATGTGATGATGAAACGCTCACCTCCAGGTCCTTTCTTCTTGCTCTTCTTGGTTTTCTTGCGTTTGGAGAGCTCACTAAAGGCCTCGGCAGCTTTCTGCAGTTTGGTGACGAAGTGTTCGATGTCGTCCAGAACGTGGTTGAGGATTTGCTGTAACACACATCAGTGTTTAACCATCTGCACCACACACACACACACACATAGACAGATGTAGGACCAGTGAAGTCACTCACCACATCTCTGTCCACCTGCGCTGCGCTCATCTCAGCAGACCCGTCCACCTCTGTGTAAAGTCTCTGCGGATCACCTGACCACACACACACACACACACACACACACACACACAGAGTGAGACGTGCTCTGGAATGGGAACGACAGACACACTTCGTGTTTCCTGATCGACTCACAGTCCTGCTGCTCACTGGTCCAGGCAGTCCAACTGGCCACTCGGCTCTTGGCGTCTCCTTGATTGACAGCTACTGGAGGCAGGGGGGCGGGGCCTCCCGGGGGTGGGGGGATAGTCCCGTCACTCTTCAGGATCATTCTGACACACACACAGAGATACGGATGCTGCATTACTGTGGCAACAGCCATTATAATCATCATCATCACCATCATCTTCATCATCTTACTTCAGCGCCTCCGGCCTCTTCTTCACTTTCCCGCTCTTGTGATCGCTGACGGCGCTTTCGATGTCCATGTGGATTAAGTTGGCCTGAGGGAGTCAAAGCACACACACGCTAGTGACGAAGAGTCGTCAGGAATGATTGACAGCTGCACTCACTCACGAACGCTGACCTTGATGTCGTCGCACTGGAACAGGTGCAGGTCTGCTTTCCCCTGACCGGATTCCTTACACACCAGCGCCAGGATAGAGTCGTACCCGCAGGCGTTGATCACGGCCTGGCAGTGCTGGACCGAGCCCAGGGGGAAGTTCTCCAGCTCGTTCTGTAACACACACACACACACATACACACACATGTGTGATCAGCCCACATGCGTGCGGCACTCAGAGCTCTGGGGTGTGTTTCCCAAAAGCATCTTTAGCCAACTATGGTCGCAAGTTCTGTCGTTATCAGCAGTTCAACAAGTCTCATTCGCAAACAGCATCGCAGTTTTGTGTGTTTGGAGAGACAGATCTCGACTTGTAGAAGCAGAGTTTCTAGTTTGCATGACATGTGGACTCAGTAAATTTTTATCTTGAGTAAAATAAGATAATAACATTCAATACAACCCAACCTGTGTATTTTATTTAGAATACATACTAATGTCATTTACACCTTTTAGTTTGTCAAGAGATTTAAAGTGCCGCTATTGAAGAGTGCGCATGTGTGAACGAGCTCTAGTGCGTAAGAACGAGCCTATGATTGAATCTGGCAATAAAGCAAATTAACTGAGAAAACGACCACTTTGCAACAGTTTGGTTTAGGGAAACAGACGTGACGAGCTAGTTGACGCATCGTACTGTAGTAGTGAAGCACGAGTTACGGCGCTGTGCGGGAAACACACCCCTGGACGGGTGTTCCTGTACCTTGCTGTCGTTGTCGATGAGACTGATGGATTTGGCGTCCACCTGCAGGATCATGTCCTGCGTCCACACCTTCCCTTTAGCGTCCAGCAGACGCAGCTTCCGCACGCCGTCCTCGATGGTCAGAACGGCCTCTTTACGGTCCATCACAAACGTGGTGAGATGCTGCGGAAGGAAAACACACACGCAGCGTCTCTAACAGGGTTAGACATTTTGATTGAAGTTGCACTGGTCTTTTCTCTTCTATTGTGCCGTATATCGTGCGAAACGCTTCTGGAACAAGAACGAATGTGGGCGGGGCTTGATTTTGACAGTCAGGAATTGATTGGATGGTTGTGGTTTGCTATTGGTTGCTATTGGCTATTTGCTATAATGTTGCTGTTTGATCATAAACAACATCTGCAAAGTTACAACGCTCAAAGTTCAAAGCAAAGGGAGATTTTTTACAGAAATCGCTTTTTAAGGACTACAACAAACGGCTGGTAGGAACTACAATGATCTTCTTCACGGGTTTGGTGACATCACTAACCCTAAAATTTACATAAACCCCGCCCCCGGGAACGCGATTTATAGATTATCATGCCAGAATATGCTAATCAATGGCTGGAAGATAGTTAACCCCACATCAGCTACAGAAATTCATCAACTAACCATTCAGAAATGTCCTGTTGCTTCTACATGATCCACTTGTTTGCATTTAAAGGGACACACACTAGCGGTGCGTTTTTGCTCACCCTCAAAAAGTGAAATTTTAACATGCTATAAAATTTGAGCTAAATCTTCACACACACACTCTAGACATCAGAGACTTATTTTACATCTTGTGAAAAGGACATTAAAGGACCCCTTTAAACGACAGTAATGTTCAGTGATATTACGCCGTACCTCCACATGATACTGCGACGTGTCCGTCAGGCTGTTGATGCTGTTCTTGGTGTAATTCTTCCTTTGCTCTGAGGAAACAGACACACACAGACACTCACACACACGACATCACCATCTCGTCCAGACGGAATCTGCAGACCGATTCACATCTTCTGTTCTAGTTCTGGAGCCGAATCTGATGCTGCTACAGATTCCGTGTGGACGTGTAACGCTGAACACATCAGACACACACGCGTGTGAGGAGCAGATTCAGCTGGAAACTACATCTGTGTGTCTACAGACACAATCACACAGGATTCACACTTGAAGTGTGTGTGAAGGGAGAGTTGAAGGAAACAAGAGAAGTCTATGAAAGGTCACACACACACACACACACACACACACACACACACACACACACACACACACTCACACAGTCCCCCCCCCACACACACACACACACACACACTCACATAGTCCCACTCACATTCACACAAAAACTCACACTCACTTACTCACACACTCACACTCACATAGTCACACTGACATTGTCACACTCACTTACTCACACACACAGTCACTGACATAGTCACACTCACTTACTCACACACTCACAATCACACTCAAACACACACATTCACCTACTCACACACTCACTGACATAGTCACACTCACTTACTCACACACTCACATACTTACACACTCACAATCACACTCAAACACACACATTCACCTACTCACACACTCACACTCACTTACACTCACACTCACTTACATTCACTCACACTCACTTACTCACACTCACTTACATTCACTCACACTCACTTACTCACACTCACTTACTCACACTCACTTATCACACTCACTTATCACACTCACTTACTCACACTCACTTACTCACACTCACTTACTCACACTCACACACACTCACTCACTCACATACTCACTCACCTACTCACACTCTCAAATACTCAAATACTCACACTCACTTAACCCCCCCCCCCACACACACACACACACACTCACTCACTCACATAATCACACTGACATAGTAACACTCACTTACCCACAATCCCTTACAATCACTTACTCACACACTCACGTACTCACACTCGCGTACTCACACTCGCGTACTCACACTCGCGTACTCACACTCGCATACTCACACTCGCATACTCACACTCGCATACTCACACTCGCATACTCACACTCGCATACTCACACTCGCATACTCACACTCGCATACTCACACTCGCATACTCACACTCGCATACTCACACTCGCATACTCACACTCGCATACTCACACTCGCATACTCACACTCGCATACTCACACTCGCATACTCACACTCGCATACTCACACTCGCATACTCACACTCGCATACTCACACTCGCATACTCACACTCGCATACTCACACTCGCATACTCACACTCGCATACTCACACTCGCATACTCACACTCGCATACTCACACTCGCATACTCACACTCGCATACTCACACTCGCATACTCACACTCGCATACTCACACTCGCATACTCACACTCGCATACTCACACTCGCATACTCACACTCGCATACTCACACTCGCATACTCACACTCGCATACTCACACTCGCATACTCACACTCGCATACTCACACTCGCATACTCACACTCGCATACTCACACTCACATACTCACACTCACATACTCACACTCACATACTCACACACTCACATACTCACACTCACATACTCACACTCACATACTCACACTCACATACTCACACTCACATACTCACATACTCACACTCACATACTCACACTCACATACTCACACTCACATACTCACACTCACATACTCACACTCACATACTCACACTCATACTCACACTCACATACTCACACTCACATACTCACGTACTCACACTCACGTACTCACACTCACGTACTCACACTCACGTACTCACACTCACGTACTCACACTCACGTACTCACACTCACGTACTCACACACACTCACACTCACACACACACTCACTCACACAGCTTCTACCTTTCTTTTTGTGTTTGGCGGAAGTGTGCAGAAAATACACTCCATCTGTTCCTGAGAGCGATGGTGCAAAGAAAACACACACACATATCATTGATTCTATTTATTACTGTGAAGCTGCTCTGAAACGATCTGTACTGTATAAAGCGCTGTAGAAATAAAGCTGACCTGACTAAAAATATACTATTATCATGGTGAAATACTGACCCCCAATACAGACGAATATCCCTATGAATCTTTCGTTCTAAAGAGCAAAACACTGAACATCTTCAAGTTTCTGTATGTCACACACACTCTGATCAACACAATCCCGTTATGGTGACGAAGTGTGTGAGCTGCAGTTCCCTCAGCAGACAGCAGGGGGAGACACGTACCGTACAGAGCTTTACCACTGGAGTTTCCTACAGGAACATCTGGAGACCGCGAGCCGTGACCGCTGAGAGAGAGAGAGAGAGAGAGAGAGGGGGGGGGGGGAGGCAGAGAGAGAGAGAGAGAGAGAGAGAGAGAGGGGGAGAGAGAGAGAGAGAGAGAGAGAGAGAGAGAGAGAGGGGGAGAGAGAGGCAGAGAGAGAGAGAGAGAGAGGGGGGGAGAGAGAGAGAGCGCGAGAGGGGGAAGGAGATCGAGAGGGAGAGAGAGAGAGAGAGAGGGAGAGAGAGAGAGAGAGAGAGAGAGGGAGAGAGAGAGAGAGAGAGAGGGAGAGAGAGCGCGAGAGGGGGAAGGAGATCGAGAGAGAGAGAGAGAGAGGGAGAGAGAGAGAGGGGGGGGAGAGAGAGAGCGCGAGAGGGGGAAGGAGATCGAGAGGGAGAGAGAGAGAGAGAGGGAGAGAGAGAGAGAGAGAGAGTGCGAGAGGGGGAAGGAGATCGAGAGAGAGAGAGAGAGCGTTAATTCACATTCACACTTTCTCTGCTCTATATCTGGATTGCGCGCAAGTTAAATAATAATTATTGTGCTGCACAAATGTGAGTGTGTGTGTGTGTGTGTGTGTGTGTGTGTGTGTGTGTGTGTGAAAGAGTGTATGTGTGTATGTGTGAGCGTGTGTGTGTGTGGTTAATGAGTAAAGTGGACACTTGATCTGTTTCATTGTGTAAGTCACACTTATTGTGCGACAGATCAATAATGAATGTGTCCAATAGATCAGGATCAGAGGAAACATCAATAATAAAACATCAGAACGTTCTGGCAAGGTTCTCTCAAAGTTATGAACAAACGTTCTTCCAGTAACATTAATAGAATGTTCGTTCAGTGTTATCTGTTATTTAATAATGTTCTCAGAACACTAGAACAAAAACATAATTTATACATCGATCATGGAATGTTTCTTCTGGAATGTTTCAGTTGGATGTTTGTTTTTAAATGTTTCTACTTGTTTCAGAACGTTCAGATTCAAAAGTAACGTTTCATAATGTTTGAAGAATGATACAATGTTACTGTTCCCGTAACGTTCACAGAACATTTAGTAGAAGTTCAGATGTTCGCATGTAAATCTGCTCAGTTTCTGGATCTTTCCACACATTCAGAAGCTCATATGAACTCACAGCATCTTTAATGTGTTCTGAATAATGTTGTGATTGTTGTGAGTGATGATGATGATGATGATGATAATGAAGACCTACTTCATCTGCGCAGAGACTGCGCTGTATCCGTTCATGTCTGGACTTCACACACAGATCCTCCTGAAACACAACAAACACAGCGTTACACACACCAGCTTTACATACGCAAACCCACCAGCAAACTCTTTGAGTCTTTGATCGTCACATGACCAGGAACATCCCATAATACTCCCTCTGCGCCGGAGGTCAGGATGATGACCTCAATCACGGCTAATTATACACCGACGCCAGGAATCATGGGAGAGAGAGCTGTCAATCACACAGAGACACAGATGCTGATGCCATTCATATCTCACTCACCTTCATCATCATCATCATCCTCATCTTCATCACCTTCATCATCATCATCATCATCTTCTGAACTCTAAACGACTCATTTAGAGGCTGAACAGCATGAAGATGAAGATGATGATGAAGGGTAACTGGTGTGATGCTGCTGGTTAATGATCAGATGGCCTGGTCTCCTCCGTGTGTGTGTGTGTGTGTAAGAGAGTGAGTGAGTGAGTGAGTGAGTGAGTGTGTGTGCGTGTGTGTGTGTGTGTGTAAGAGAGTGAGTGAGTCAGTGAGTGAGTGAGTGTGTGTGTGTGTGTGTGTGCGTGTGTGTGTGTGGCCGCAGGTCTATAATTAACCCGGCGTGGGCCGTTAACAGGTTAATCTGACTGACTGAGTAACGAGAGTCAGGATCCGTCAGTGTGAGACAGAGGAACACGAGAACACGAGAGCGACCCTCACCCAGCTCTACTGCTCATGTGTGAAGACACAGTTACACACAATCTTACAAATGTGTCAAATATTTAGTTTCTATTATATTACATCATTGCGTCTTTTTGCCTACTCACTAATGAACTGTTATGTTTTTTCACATTATTGTAATCAAATGTATTAATTATGATGTATTAACACACACACTCTCTCTCTCTCTCACACACACACACACGGAAAAATAAATATCTTTATAAACCACATTTACGTTGTAATACCAGTGTATACCCATGTCATTATACAAATGCGTGTCATCATAAATCATAAACAAGCGCCCACACACACACACACACACACTCAAGAGATCACGAGGTCAAACACTCACCCGAGAGCAGCGACAGACAGAGAAAGATCCGGTTCAGCCTCTGCTGACTGAATGAATGATTGATTAGTTTGATTCACTGATAGACTGAGATGTTCAAACTGACTGAAATAAACCAGCAAACACTGAAACACACATTCATTATGAAAGATGATCACGTTTAATGTCCCGGTTCACCATAAACCAGTCACAACCACTAGAAGTTTGGAATAATTACAATATTTAGCCTAATGTTTCTGAGAGAGTCTCTTCTGCTCACCAAACCTGCATTTACATGATCAGAAATACAGTAAAAACAGTGAATTATTATTATAATGTAAATCATCTGTTCTCTATGTGAATATACAGTAAAGTGTAATTTATTCCTGTGAACAAAGCTGAATGTTCAGCATCATTACTCCAGTCTTCAGTGTCACATGATCCTTCAGAAATCACTCTAATATGAGGATTTGATGATCAAGAAACATTTATGATTATTATCAGTGTTGAACACAGTTTTGCTGCTTCAGATTTGTGAGATTCTTTCAAAAACATACAAATCTGAGTTATCCCACCCAAACGGTTGAGCCTGTATAGTGTATACACACACCAGATGAATCTTTGAATGACTCAGATTCACATTCACACAGTGACGCAAGAACAACAGGAACTAATGAGTTCTGTAGGGATCCACAACAAACGCAGTGATTCAGGAATCATTTCACGTGTGTGAAGATCTGAGCTCTGAACCACAGCAAACAGAACAACCTCTCTCTCTCTCATGAACATACATGTGTGCTGAAACACGCACTCGTACCTGTTCACAGCCTGGCGTGAGCGACGGTGATGATGGAGCCGCTTCTCCTCGCTCTGGAATCTTTAAGAGGATTTGTAAGGAGCTTTACAAACTCACACAGGTCTGTGATTATCCACTGCAGCGCAAAGCATGCTGGGACACACCGATTCTGGGAAACTTTGTTCCTCTGTCGCGTCCTGAACTAGAAGATCTGTACATGACCATAAAATAAACCTCTGTTGGACTTTAATTAGCACAGGTCTAACGGAGTCTGATGAATCATTCGATGTTCTGATCTGTGTGTGTGAAGCTCAACTGAGTCGATTCACTCTAATGATTCATTTAGAAGCATCAATCTGTAGTGTTTCTAAATCAGGAGCTGCTAATGATTCACATCACAAACGGGTTTTACCTTCATACACGGGATTCTATATTTGATGTCTTAATAACAATAACAAAAATAATGAATAAAATAAAGAAAATTATATATATACATATAAAATACCACAAAAATATATAAAAAATATATATTTTAAATATATATATATAATATAATAAATATATGTAATACCAAAAAATGTATAATATATTTAAGTATTTATTTCAAATCAACACAATCAAGCTCAATAATATCTCTGTTGTGTTTGTGTGTCCATATGCTGAACATTATTCCTCTTAAACATCTTTAATCCCGTTATCTCTTGTGTTTGCGTCTCCAGGCCTGTATGTACCCAGAATCCTCAGCGCTCGCTGTCCTGATCCTATTAAACACAGCTATATTAAGATCTTTATGAGCACTCGAAACACAACTTATGAAGGCAAATGAAAGCAGTTCCAGCAGCGGCGTGAGGTTAAAGGTGACTGGAAACCCTTTAGCACAGTTAATCTTATACAGGTCAGACTGTGACACATTAACGGGTGAATCTCTCAAACCCGTCGCTGAACAAATAATGACATTATTTGAATGATGTTAAAGTATAATATTACAGTAAACCCAGCTAACAGGGAACATTCAAAGTTATGAACAAACGTTCTTAATAGAATGTTCATTTAAAGTTATCTGGTCTTAAATGTTACTATGTTACTATGTTAATGTTACTGTCACTATTACTAATAGCCTACTATTTTACTGTTACTGTTACGATGTTACTGTTACTATGTTACTATTACTAATAGCCTACTGTTACTGTTACTATGTTGCTGTTACTATGTTACTATTAGAAATAGCCTACTATGTTACTGTTACAATGTTACTGTTACTATGTTGCTGTTACAATGTTACTGTTACTGTTCAGAGAACATTCAAAAGTAACATTCTCATAATGTTTGAAGAATGATACAGTGGAATGTTCCCTTAACGCTCACATAACCAAGAAGAAACGCTTTTGAAACATTTAAAAGACTGCACGTTCTGAAATAAAGTTTTGATAAGTTAATGAAGTGTTCTTTTCCAGCGTGATATAATAACGTCTCAGTCGTCCAGTGAGGAGGATGATGTTCGCTCTGTGTTTGTGTAGGAAGCGCTTTAAATTCTCTCGTCGTCTCTTCAGTGGGTTTGTGAAGAGAAGCGTGAAA
>NC_138224.1:406854-424354 GCF_964197995.2 Scardinius erythrophthalmus | reverse complement strand
CCCATCACATGCGTCACATGATCAGTGACCACAGATCAAACACCCACAGCCTGAGGCCACGCCCCTCACACACGTCACATGATCAGTGACCACAGATCAAACACCCACAGCCTGAGGCCACGCCCCTCACACACGTCACATGATCAGTGACCACAGATCAAACACCCACAGCCTGAGGCCACGCCCCTCACACGTGTCACATGATCAGTGACCACAGATCAAACACCCACAGTCTGAGGCCACGCCCCTCACACACGTCACATGATCAGTGACCACAGATCAAACACCCACAGCCTGAGGCCACGCCCCTCACACGCGTCACATGACCCGCTCACAGTGTGTGTCAGTGACCAGATCAAACACCAGTATCTGAAGTCACTGCAACACACCAGACCTTTGATTCCACAGTAACAAAACAACCTCAAACCAACGTCAGACTACAAAAGACACATTTAGCCTTTGAAATGACCTTTACAGTGTGTACAAATAAATATGTGTGTGTGTGTGTGTGAGTGAGTGAGTGTGTGTGTATGTTAGTGTGTGTGAGAGAGTGTGCGTATGTGTGAGTGTGTGTGTGTGTGTGTGTGTGAGAGTGAGTGAGTGTGTGTGTATGAGTTTGTGTTTGAGTGTGTGAGAGTGTGTGTGTGTGCTCAATGAGGCAGTAGTGTGTGTGTGTGATAGTACAGACGAGAAGAACACAGAGTTACAGCACACACTCACTCATCGAGGTCATTCACTCAGAAAACAATGAACATGATGAACGCAGGCCACAACCTCGTGTTCTCAATGAACTCCTCATGTCTTGAACTCCACATGTCTTGAACTCCACATGTCTTGAACTCCACATGTCTTGAACTCCACATGTCTTGAACTCCACATGTCTTGAACTCCACATGTCTTGAACTCCACATGTCTTGAACTCCACATGTCTTGAACTCCACATGTCTTGAACTCCACATGTCTTGAACTCCACATGTCTTGAACTCCACATGTCTTGAACTCCACATGTCTTGAACTCCACATGTCTTGAACTCCACATGTCTTGAACTCCACATGTCTTGAACTCCACATGTCTTGAACTCCACATGTCTTGAACTCCACATGTCTTGAACTCCACATGTCTTGAACTCCTCATGTCTTGAACTCCACATATCTTGAACTCCACATATCTTGAACTCCACATATCTTGAACTCCACATATCTTGAACTCCACATATCTTGAACTCCACATATCTTGAACTCCACATATCTTGAACTCCACATATCTTGAACTCCACATATCTTGAACTCCTCATATCTTGAACTCCTCATATCTTGAACTCCACATATCTTGAACTCCACATATCTTGAACTCCACATATCTTGAACTCCACATATCTTGAACTCCTCATGTCTTGAACTCCACATGTCTTGAACTCCACATGTCTTGAACTCCACATGTCTTGAACTCCACATATCTTGAACTCCACATATCTCTTGAACTCCACATGTCTTGAACTCCACATGTCTCTTGAACTCCACATGTCTTGAACTCCACATGTCTTGAACTCCACATGTCTTGAACTCCACATGTCTTGAACTCCACATGTCTTGAACTCCACATATCTTGAACTCCACATGTCTCTTGAACTCCACATGTCTCTTGAACTCCACATGTCTTGAACTCCACATGTCTTGAACTCCACATGTCTTGAACTCCACATGTCTTGAACTCCACATGTCTTGAACTCCACATGTCTTGAACTCCACATGTCTTGAACTCCACATGTCTTGAACTCCACATGTCTTGAACTCCACATGTCTTGAACTCCACATGTCTCTTGAACTCCACATGTCTTGAACTCCACATGTCTTGAACTCCTCATATCTCTTGAACTCCACATGTCTTGAACTCCACATGTCTTGAACTCCACATGTCTTGAACTCCACATGTCTTGAACTCCACATGTCTTGAACTCCACATGTCTTGAACTCCACATGTCTTGAACTCCACATGTCTTGAACTCCACATGTCTTGAACTCCACATGTCTTGAACTCCACATGTCTTGAACTCCACATGTCTTGAACTCCACATGTCTTGAACTCCACATGTCTTGAACTCCACATGTCTTGAACTCCACATGTCTTGAACTCCACATGTCTTGAACTCCACATGTCTTGAACTCCACATGTCTTGAACTCCACATGTCTTGAACTCCACATGTCTTGAACTCCACATGTCTTGAACTCCACATGTCTTGAACTCCACATGTCTTGAACTCCACATGTCTTGAACTCCACATGTCTTGAACTCCACATGTCTTGAACTCCACATGTCTTGAACTCCACATATCTTGAACTCCACATGTCTTGAACTCCACATGTCTTGAACTCCACATGTCTTGAACTCCACATGTCTTGAACTCCACATGTCTTGAACTCCACATATCTTGAACTCCACATATCTTGAACTCCTCGTATCTCTTGAACTCCTCGTATCTCTTGAACTCCTCGTATCTCTTGAACTCCACATGTCTTGAACTCCACATGTCTTGAACTCCACATGTCTTGAACTCCACATATCTTGAACTCCTCAGATCTCTTGAACTCCTCAGATCTCTTGAACTCCTCAGATCTCTTGAACTCCTCAGATCTCTTGAACTCCTCAGATCTCTTGAACTCCTCAGATCTCTTGAACTCCTCAGATCTCTTGAACTCCTCAGATCTCTTGAACTCCTCAGATCTCTTGAACTCCTCAGATCTCTTGAACTCCTCAGATCTCTTGAACTCCTCAGATCTCTTGAACTCCTCAGATCTCTTGAACTCCTCAGATCTCTTGAACTCCTCAGATCTCTTGAACTCCTCAGATCTCTTGAACTCCTCAGATCTCTTGAACTCCTCAGATCTCTTGAACTCCTCAGATCTCTTGAACTCCTCAGATCTCTTGAACTCCTCAGATCTCTTGAACTCCTCAGATCTCTTGAACTCCTCAGATCTCTTGAACTCCACATATCTTGAACTCCACATATCTTGAACTCCACATATCTCTTGAACTCCACATATCTCTTGAACTCCTCATGTCTTGAACTCCACATATCTCTTGAACTCCACATATCTCTTGAACTCCACATATCTCTTGAACTCCACATATCTCTTGAACTCCACATATCTCTTGAACTCCACATATCTTGAACTCCCCATATCTTGAACTCCTCATATCTCTTGAACTCCTCATATCTTGAACTCCTCATATCTTGAACTCCTCATACAGTGGGAAGAACAAGTATTTGATACACTGCCGATTTTGCAGGTTTTCCCACTGACAAAGCATGTAGAGGTCTGTAATTTTTATCATAGGTACTCTTCAACTGTGAGTGACAGAATCTAAAATAAAAAATCCAGAAAATCACATTTGATTTGTATGATTTTTAAGTAATTAATTTGCATTTTATTGCATGGCATAAGTATTTGATTCATCAGAAAAGCAGAACTTAATATTTAGTACAGAAACCTTTGTTTGCAATTACAGAGATCATACGTTTCCTGTAGTTCTTGCCCAGGTTTGCACACACTGCAGGGATTCTGGCCCACTCCTCCATACAGACCTTCTCCAGATCCTTCAGGTTTCGGGGCTGTCGCTGGGCAATACGGACTTTCAGCTCCTCCACAGATGTTCCGTTGGGTTCAGTTCTGGAGACTGGCTAGGCCACTCCAGGACCTTGAGATGCTTCTTACGGAGCCACTCCTAAGTTGCCCTGGCTGTGTGTTTCGGGTCGTTGTCATGCTGGAAGACCCAGCCAAGACCCATCTTCAATGCTCTCCCACGAGGTGAGATCTTGCATGGTGCCCCAGACCGAGGGAGATTGACCGTTATCTTGAACTTCTTCCATCTTCTAATAATTGCGCCAACAGTTGTTGCCTTCTCACCAAGCTGCTTGCCTATTGTCCTGTAGCCCATCCCAGCCTTGTGCAGGTCTACAGTTTTATCCCTGATGTCCTTACACAGCTCTCTGGTCTTGGCCATTGTGGAGAGGTTGGAGTCTGTTTGATTGAGTGAGTGGACAGGTGTCTTTTATACAGGTAACGAGTTCAAACAGGTGCAGTTAATACAGGTAATGAGTGGAGAACAGGAGGGCTTCTTAAAGAAAAACTAACAGGTCTGTGAGAGCCGGAATTCTTACTGGTTGGTAGGTGATCAAATACTTATATGTTATGCAATAGCCTCTGTGCACAAGCGTAGTAACGAACTTCTGCTGACGCCAGAAGTCGGCATATCTGTTTCCGGTCTACTTGCGCGTCGCCCAAAATGTCTATTTCGTGCTGCGAAATTGAAGTTCAAATGGCTGTTAGTGACTTGAAGCAGAGCAAAGTGGCACACAGCAGTGCTCCTTATACGTACCCCTTGTTAACAGGTTAGAGCTTTCACACTGCACGCGGTTGCAGTCCGTCGATCCGTTCCAGGTGCGGCAAGTATACAGCATACAGAAGTGCAGAGATCGTTTCCGCACCGAGTCTATTTTTGCAGTGCTGCAAACACTGAACTAAAGTGACAGCGCATGTTTTGTGGTCAAAATGAAGAAAGATTGACCTGAAAATGTAGTAATTTCACCATGAATGCGTTTAATTAAATAAAATGTAGTAATCTCACCATAAATGCATTTAATTATATAGGCCTACTATTATTTTTCACAGTCATCTTTTTACTTTTAGAGGACCGGGGTAAAGCAAGGTAAACTGCAATTTACTTCAAGAAGGCGACATAATGAACAACACTCATCTCATTCGTGGTGGTGGAAAAACAAGTTCTTTGTTACATGCAAGATTTATTTTATTAAAATTTAAATGGAAAAGAAAAGGCATGAGAGTCGGCTGTTTTTGTCAATTTACAGTTAAATATTTGGCCACTTGCTTGAGCAACTTAATATAAGTAATGCATGGAATAATAGCCCTACGTTGTTTAAATTGTGCTTAAACGTGCATGCGTCCATTAAAGAGTGTACAAAGAGAATATCAATGCTGACAAAACTTTTTTAAATAAAAGTTGCAGGGTAACTTCTGGATTTTAAATAAAAATAGTAAGTGTTTGTGGTACTGCCGTGAATCAGTTATTCACTGCAAACGCATCATATGTGAAGCCCTATAGCGCGTGCTGCTCCTTCACCGCACACACACTGCACACGGAGTATGTGTGAAACGGCCGTTAGATCCACCTACAGTTCTTAGAAACTTAGATGTGTCACGCACATTATATCTCTTTATTTCGTACAACAGCAGCACTCATCTTGTTTGTTTATAGCGGATGCCGATGAAGACAGTCGTAAACCGGAAACTGATATGCCAACTTCTGACAATAGCGGAAGTTCGTCGCGACGCTTGTGCACGTAGCCTATAAAATGCAAATTAATTATTTAAAAATCATACAATGTGATTTTCTGGATTTCCGTCTCTCACAGGTGAAGAGTACCTATGATAAAAATTACAGACCTCTACATGCTTTGTAAGTGGAAAAACCTGCAAAATCGGCAGTGTATCAAATACTTGTTCTCCCCACTGTATCTTGAACTCCTCATATCTTGAACTCCTCATATCTTGAACTCCTCATACCTCGCTGGTCTTGCTGTGATTCTGATAGAGAGCAGAACATGATCTGACAGATCTCAGTTAATGCCAACACATGTTTACACTGCACTTATGTCAAAAAATACCCAGCATTTAATTATCATGAGCTGATATGATAATAAGAGTCTAGTAGACATACACAACATAACTTTTTATTTTTCTTATTTTCAACGCTTGTACCCTGGAAACTGTTTCAAAGTTTGTGTTCTCGAGCTCCAAACACTGTTGTGTGTGAATGAACGGCCGGAACACATTAAAGTTTCTGTTTCCTGTTAGAGCGGTGTGTGTTAGCGGCCCCTAAGTTAATAACTAATGATCTTTACAACGGAAGTGAATCAGTCAAAACTAACTTTAGCTGGACAATAACTTTATTCTAGATCTGCTGTGAAGCCTAAACACTCTCTGTTACTGTAATCTCCTGTTATCACTGTAAAGCTGCTGTGAAACACTCTATATTGTTAAAGTGCTGTATAAATGAAGGAGACTTGACTTGACAACATGAGAAAAATAACACAATGAAACTGGATGTATCTGAGGCGCTTCTGCTCTGGATTGTGCGCTCACACACGGGAAGTAAGAGAAGCGGGATCATTGTGTTCAGCTGAGCTATGAATAGAGACAATAAAGGAGGTTATGGCTGTAGATAAAGGCAGAAGTAAACACTGCGCTCGGCCAGACTGGTTTGGGCTGATCAGAAGCACACGCATCAGCTCCACATTATTATTATTATTAGAAGGATTTAAAAAGAAATATTATATATATATTTATATATATATTCTTTTGCCTCCTTCCTCACCCCCCCCCCCTCCCTAAACCCAATCTTGAAGAAATTAGTTTATAGTTGTTGTTGTTATTATTTATGGATTTTTCTATTGGTATTTCTGTTACTGATGATTTTCCAGTGATACCTTGGTAACACTTCTAAGGTTCATTAGTAAACAACATTACTTAGCATGAACTAATAATGAACTGTACTTTATACAGCATTTATTAATCTTTGTTAATGTTCATTTCAACATATACTAACACTTTATTAAAATCTTGTTAACATTAGTTAATGCACTGTGAACTAACATGAACACATAACAGCTTTATTTTTATTAACTAACATTAAAAAAGTAAATAAAGTAACAAATGTATTGCTCCGAATCCTTGGTTAGATCATGTTAGTTAATACATTAACTAACCCTAACTAATGAACCTTATTGTAAAGTGTTACCGATATCTTCTTCTTGTTATTTTTATTTGTTGTTTTTACTATTGGTAAATCTGTTATACTTTACAGCTACTCTCTGGTTTATATGCTTCCATTCCCACAGTTAGATTACATTACACACAAACACACACACACACGCACACACACACACACACACACACACACACACACACACACACACACACACACACACACACACACACACACACACACAGGAATTATCAGAATAGACTTCTGGTGGCTGTTAGTTTGTCCTGTTTTTTTTGTATATTAGCACATGTATATAGTGTCACAGTTTGTGTTTGCATAATTACAATAAATATATATTTTTTAAATCAGCTCGACCCTGTGGCGACACATCAGAATCACACAGATATGAGAAGTGTTTCGCTCTTGGTCAAACTTCAGAGAAAACAGAAAAATAACAGAATCAAGGATGCAAACTTCACTGGAGACTAATTTGCAGATTTGCAAAATTCAGAGAAAAAGATAAGAGACAGAGGAACTGAGTAAAACAATCCAAAACTCCAGAGAGCCGCATAATGTTCCTCCAGAAATCCTCCAGAGACTCAAGCCTCCACTAAACAACATTACCCAGAGTTCTCAGCAGCAAAAGCTTCAATCACGCCTGAACAATCTGTGTGACACCAAACCCATCGGCTCAGGTTCAGTCTCTCACAAAATGCCATAATCACTTCACAATGAGCTGCCAAAAACATGATATAGTAGTTACTGAAACCAGCAGACGTCACTACAGTAAAAATGCTCACAGACGAACAACACAAACACCAGCTGAAAACATCCAGAAATACTCCAGTCGAATCACAGGCCTCGGTTTCACATGATCCTGGAGTCCCAGAAGAGATGCTGTTTTTAACCTCAGATCTGCTCTGTCCTCCATTACAGAGCAAAACTCTCTCATAACACTGACAGATGTTGAACAGTTGAACAGACGAACGCTAGGTGTGTGTCACGATACCCTCATGTCACGATGCTGAACTCACCATACCATATTACTGCAATACTCCAAGACAATTTGTAAAAGGTTCACAAAAAAATGAACTGTTGATCAAAATGCTAAATTTGATATTACACTGTGGGTGCAAATGAATAGTCTTGGAAACCCAGAGCACAGGACATTAGAGACACCAGAATAAAAATATTCATGATCCTGAAGCTGAAAACAGAATTATTTTAGATGAATATGCTTGAACTCTGTCACTGGATAGATATATTTAAAATAATGTAGGCCACTTTTTACTGATAATGTAAGACATTTGGCATCATCAGGACCACAAATATTCCCCCACTGAGTTATACATTATATTTAACATTATATAGTAGTTACACTGAAACTGTGTAAATTTTCATTTTGGGTGAACTATCCACAATACATATTGATGCATTTTTGTATTGCCAAATATTGTGACACGATATATTGCTACACCCCTAATGAATAGTGTCTCATCTACATCAGAGAAGCCTCACGTTTGGGTCAAAACTCACAGGACTAGCTGAAATAACACCACAGCTCAATGAAATTAATGGAAACATGAGCGGTTGTGTAACATGGCTCCATATTTAACCCTGTGGCACTGGGACCTGCACTACCCATAACACCAATTACTGAAACTCACTGGAGAGACGCCGTCTTACGTCCCTATTAAGAGCCGTTAACCATTCACTTCCCTACGCAGAACCACCTCACATTAGAGCTTCTCAGAATCCACAGGATTTACATTCAAGGTTCAGAAAGTGCTAAATCAGCATTATTCTATACAGACAATAACTATTAATAAAGTCTGATCTCAGCAGTGATATAAACACAACTGCAGTGATGTATTAATGAAGTCTGATCTCAGCAGTGATATAAACACAACTGCAGTGACGTATTAATAAAGTCTGATCTCAGCAGTGATATAAACACAACTGCAGTGATGTATTAATAAAGTCTGATCTCAGCAGTGATATAAACACAACTGCAGTGATGTATTAATAAAGTCTGATCTCAGCAGAGATATAAACACAACTGCAGTGATGTATTAATAAAGTCTGATCTCAGCAGAGATATAAACAACTGTAGTGATGTATTAATAAAGTCTGATCTCAGCAGTGATATAAACACAACTACAGTGATGTATTAATAAAGTCTGATCTCAGCAGTGATATAAACACAACTGCAGTGATGTATTAATAAAGTCTGATCTCAGCAGTGATATAAACACAACTGCAGTGACGTATTAATAAAGTCTGATCTCAGCAGTGATATAAACACAACTGCAGTGATGTATTAATAAAGTCTGATCTCAGCAGTGATATAAACAACTGCAGTGATGTATTAATAAAGTCTGATCTCAGCAGTGATATAAACACAACTGCAGTGATGTATTAATAAAGTCTGATCTCAGCAGTGATATAAACACAACTACAGTGATGTATTAATAAAGTCTGATCTCAGCAGTGATATAAACACAACTACAGTGATGTATTAATAAAGTCTGATCTCAGCAGAGATATAAACACAACTGCAGTGATGTATTAATAAAGTCTGATCTCAGCAGTGATATAAACACAACTGCAGTGATGTATTAATAAAGTCTGATCTCAGCAGTGATATAAACACAACTACAGTGATGTATTAATAAAGTCTGATCTCAGCAGTGATATAAACACAACTACAGTGATGTATTAATAAAGTCTGATCTCAGCAGTGATATAAACACAACTACAGTGATGTATTAATAAAGTCTGATCTCAGCAGAGATATAAACACAACTGCAGTGATGTATTAATAAAGTCTGATCTCAGCAGTGATATAAACACAACTGCAGTGATGTATTAATAAAGTCTGATCTCAGCAGTGATATAAACACAACTGCAGTGATGTATTAATAAAGTCTGATCTCAGCAGTGATATAAACACAACTACAGTGATGTATTAATAAAGTCTGATCTCAGCAGTGATATAAACACAACTACAGTGATGTATTAATAAAGTCTGATCTCAGCAGTGATATAAACACAACTACAGTGATGTATTAATAAAGTCTGATCTCAGCAGTGATATAAACACAACTGCAGTGATGTATTAATAAAGTCTGATCTCAGCAGTGATATAAACACAACTGCAGTGATGTATTAATAAAGTCTGATCTCAGCAGTGATATAAACACAACTACAGTGATGTATTAATAAAGTCTGATCTCAGCAGTGATATAAACACAACTGCAGTGACGTATTAATGAAGTCTGATCTCAGCAGGGATATAAACACAACTGAAGTGATGTATTAATAAAGTCTGATCTCAGCAGTGATATAAACACAACTGCAGTGACGTATTAATGAAGTCTGATCTCAGCAGTGATATAAACACAACTGCAGTGATGTATTAATAAAGTCTGATCTCAGCAGTGATATAAACACAACTGCAGTGACGTATTAATGAAGTCTGATCTCAGCAGTGATATAAACACAACTGCAGTGATGTATTAATAAAGTCTGATCTCAGCAGTGATATAAACAACTGCAGTGATGTATTAATAAAGTCTGATCTCAGCAGTGATATAAACAACTGCAGTGATGTATTAATGTAGTCTGATCTCAGCAGTGATATAAACAACTGCAGTGATGTATTAATGAAGTCTGATCTCAGCAGTGATATAAACAACTGCAGTGATGTATTAATAAAGTCTGATCTCAGCAGAGATATAAACACAACTGCAGTGACGTATTAATAAAGTCTGATCTCAGCAGTGATATAAACACAACTACAGTGATGTATTAATAAAGTCTGATCTCAGCAGTGATATAAACACAACTGCAGTGATGTATTAATAAAGTCTGATCTCAGCAGTGATATAAACAACTGCAGTGATGTATTAATAAAGTCTGATCTCAGCAGTGATATAAACACAACTGCAGTGATGTATTAATGAAGTCTGATCTCAGCAGTGATATAAACACAACTACAGTGATGTATTAATAAAGTCTGATCTCAGCAGTGATATAAACAACTACAGTGATGTATTAATAAAGTCTGATCTCAGCAGTGATATAAACACAACTACAGTGATGTATTAATGAAGTCTGATCTCAGCAGTGATATAAACACAACTACAGTGATGTATTAATGAAGTCTGATCTCAGCAGTGATATAAACACAACTGCAGTGATGTATTAATAAAGTCTGATCTCAGCAGAGATATAAACACAACTGCAGTGATGTATTAATAAAGTCTGATCTCAGCAGTGATATAAACAACTGCAGTGATGTATTAATGAAGTCTGATCTCAGCAGAGATATAAACACAACTGCAGTGATGTATTAATGAAGTCTGATCTCAGCAGTGATATAAACACAACTGCAGTGACGTATTAATGAAGTCTGATCTCAGCAGAGATATAAACACAACTGCAGTGATGTATTAATGAAGTCTGATCTCAGCAGTGATATAAACAACTGCAGTGATGTATTAATGAAGTCTGATCTCAGCAGTGATATAAACAACTGCAGTGATGTATTAATAAAGTCTGATCTCAGCAGAGATATAAACACAACTGCAGTGATGTATTAATAAAGTCTGATCTCAGCAGTGATATAAACACAACTGCAGTGACATATTAATGAAGTCTGATCTCAGCAGTGATATAAACACAACTGCAGTGATGTATTAATAAAGTCTGATCTCAGCAGTGATATAAACAACTGCAGTGATGTATTAATAAAGTCTGATCTCAGCAGTGATATAAACAACTGCAGTGATGTATTAATGTAGTCTGATCTCAGCAGTGATATAAACAACTGCAGTGATGTATTATTGAAGTCTGATCTCAGCAGTGATATAAACAACTGCAGTGATGTATTAATAAAGTCTGATCTCAGCAGAGATATAAACACAACTGCAGTGACGTATTAATAAAGTCTGATCTCAGCAGTGATATAAACACAACTACAGTGATGTATTAATAAAGTCTGATCTCAGCAGTGATATAAACACAACTGCAGTGATGTATTAATAAAGTCTGATCTCAGCAGTGATATAAACAACTGCAGTGATGTATTAATAAAGTCTGATCTCAGCAGTGATATAAACACAACTGCAGTGATGTATTAATGAAGTCTGATCTCAGCAGTGATATAAACAACTACAGTGATGTATTAATAAAGTCTGATCTCAGCAGTGATATAAACAACTACAGTGATGTATTAATGAAGTCTGATCTCAGCAGTGATATAAACACAACTACAGTGATGTATTAATGAAGTCTGATCTCAGCAGTGATATAAACACAACTGCAGTGATGTATTAATGAAGTCTGATCTCAGCAGTGATATAAACACAACTGCAGTGACGTATTAATGAAGTCTGATCTCAGCAGAGATATAAACACAACTGCAGTGATGTATTAATGAAGTCTGATCTCAGCAGTGATATAAACAACTGCAGTGATGTATTAATGAAGTCTGATCTCAGCAGTGATATAAACAACTGCAGTGATGTATTAATAAAGTCTGATCTCAGCAGAGATATAAACACAACTGCAGTGATGTATTAATAAAGTCTGATCTCAGCAGTGATATAAACACAACTGCAGTGATGTATTAATAAAGTCTGATCTCAGCAGAGATATAAACACAACTGCAGTGATGTATTAATAAAGTCTGATCTCAGCAGTGATATAAACACAACTAGAGTGATGTATTAATAAAGTCTGATCTCAGCAGAGATATAAACACAACTGCAGTGACGTATTAATAAAGTCTGATCTCAGCAGTGATATAAACACAACTGCAGTGATGTATTAATGAAGTCTGATCTCAGCAGTGATATAAACACAACTACAGTGATGTATTAATAAAGTCTGATCTCAGCAGTGATATAAACACAACTGCAGTGACGTATTAATGAAGTCTGATCTCAGCAGTGATATAAACACAACTGCAGTGATGTATTAATAAAGTCTGATCTCAGCAGTGATATAAACACAACTGCAGTGATGTATTAATAAAGTCTGATCTCAGCAGAGATATAAACACAACTGCAGTGATGTATTAACCCTCAGAGAGTCTTCGTTTAGCAGTCACACTCAGTGCCTTCCCGGTCAGAAGTGACCGGACACCTAAAAATGAAACTTCCTCCATCCCAGTAAAAACCAATGCAATTTATTTTTGTTCTATAATATTTATTCTTTTTAAATTAGTATTTTGAGACAATTTGATTGAACTTATTAATATTTATGCAATATTTATAGTCCATTTTTTGCCATTGAAAATAATGTTTTTTTTTTAATTATTATTATTTTTTATTTTTATTTTTCTATGCGGTATTTTCGGTTAAAATAGAGACTAGGCTTTCAGAAAAAAAATAAAAATAAAAAAATAAATCAATTTATTAAACATAAAATTAAATAAATCATGTTATTGCATGGGTTTACCACTAGATGCCTGTAATAGCTCTAAATGGAGATGCTTGTGAATTCTAGTTGTTTTTGGACCAAATTACTTACTTTTAAGATGTGGATTGATTGTATTTTTTTAGAAATTCTCAAATAATACTTTTTGCCAAGGTTTATAACATTTTATTAATTATTATTTTAATAATTTTAATAATTATTATATTAATTATATATATATATATATATTAATTATAATTATTAATTATGTTATGTTTTTCACTCTTGATGTTTTAGAGTTTCACCCCTTCATTGCTGAGCACTTTTTTTCTGCATCGTGGCCGATTTGTAGCGAATTTTTGTGTTTTTGTCAATTTCCCATTCATTTACTATGGGGGTCATTTTTGACCGAAGACCATGAGTGTGACTATTTTTTTTACGACCACTTAGCATGCTCGGATCATGACCTCAATTTTTTTCTGTGTTCACATACCTAATGCCAGAAAAGTCATAAAGTTTCGTAACATTCCAATGAAGCTGTGATTTTTAAAAATTCAAAACAGATTTTTTGTAATCTGAATTTATTGGTGTGTATGTGTATAAAAGTGTGTTTCTATGTGTGTGTGTGTGGGTGGGTGTGAATTTTTTGCACTCTTGATGTTGTAGAGTGTCACCCCTTTACTGCGGTGTACTTTTTTTTAGAATCGTGGCCAATTTGTAGATTGTACAGACAAAAATTCAGAGAATTTTTGTGTTTTTGTAAATTTCCCATTCATTTCCTATGGGTCGGTCATTTTTGACCGAAGGCACTGAGTGTGACTATTTTTTTTACGACCACTTAGCATGCTCGGATCATGACCTCAATTTTTTTTTGCATACACATACCTAATGCCATAAAAGTCACCAAGTATCATAACCTTCCGATGAAGCTGTGATTTTTTAAAATTCAAAACAGAAAATTTTTCGGTCAGAAGTGACCGAAGACTCTCTGAGGGTTAATAAAGTCTGATCTCAGCAGAGATATAAACACAACTGCAGTGATGTATTAATAAAGTCTGATCTCAGCAGTGATATAAACAACTGCAATGATGTATTAATGAAGTCTGATCTCAGCAGTGATATAAACAACTGCAGTGATGTATTAATAAAGTCTGATCTCAGCAGTGATATAAACAACTGCAGTGATGTATTAATGAAGTCTGATCTCAGCAGGGATATAAACACAACTGCAGTGATGTATTAAAGTCTGATCTCAGCAGAGATATAAACACAACTGCAGTGACGTATTAATAAAGTCTGATCTCAGCAGTGATATAAACACAACTGCAGTGATGTATTAATGAAGTCTGATCTCAGCAGTGATATAAACACATCTACAGTGATGTATTAATAAAGTCTGATCTCAGCAGTGATATAAACACAACTGCAGTGATGTATTAATGAAGTCTGATCTCAGCAGTGATATAAACACAACTGCAGTGATGTATTAATAAAGTCTGATCTCAGCAGTGATATAAACAACTGCAGTGATGTATTAATGAAGTCTGATCTCAGCAGTGATATAAACACAACTGCAGTGATGTATTAATAAAGTCTGATCTCAGCAGAGATATAAACACAACTGCAGTGATGTATTAATAAAGTCTGATCTCAGCAGAGATATAAACACAACTGCAGTGATGTATTAATGAAGTCTGATCTCAGCAGTGATATAAACACAACTGCAGTGATGTATTAATAAAGTCTGATCTCAGCAGAGATATAAACACAACTGCAGTGATGTATTAATAAAGTCTGATCTCAGCAGTGATATAAACACAACCGCAGTGATGTATTAATAAAGTCTGATCTCAGCAGTGATATAAACACAACTACAGTGATGTATTAATAAAGTCTGATCTCAGCAGTGATATAAACAACTGCAGTGATGTATTAATAAAGTCTGATCTCAGCAGAGATATAAACACAACTGCAGTGATGTATTAATGAAGTCTGATCTCAGCAGTGATATAAACACAACTGCAGTGATGTATTAATAAAGTCTGATCTCAGCAGTGATATAAACAACTGCAGTGATGTATTAATAAAGTCTGATCTCAGCAGAGATATAAACACAACTGCAGTGATGTATTAATGAAGTCTGATCTCAGCAGTGATATAAACACAACTGCAGTGATGTATTAATAAAGTCTGATCTCAGCAGTGATATAAACACAACTGCAGTGATGTATTAATAAAGTCTGATCTCAGCAGTGATATAAACACAACTGCAGTGATGTATTAATAAAGTCTGATCTCAGCAGTGATATAAACACAACTGCAGTGATGTATTAATGAAGTCTGATCTCAGCAGTGATATAAACACAACTGCAGTGATGTATTAATGAAGTCTGATCTCAGCAGTGATATAAACACAACTACAGTGATGTATTAATAAAGTCTGATCTCAGCAGTGATATAAACACAACTACAGTGATGTATTAATAAAGTCTGATCTCAGCAGTGATATAAACACAACTGCAGTGATGTATTAATAAAGTCTGATCTCAGCAGTGATATAAACACAACTGCAGTGATGTATTAATGAAGTCTGATCTCAGCAGTGATATAAACACAACTACAGTGATGTATTAATAAAGTCTGATCTCAGCAGTGATATAAACACAACTACAGTGATGTATTAATAAAGTCTGATCTCAGCAGTGATATAAACAACTACAGTGATGTATTAATAAAGTCTGATCTCAGCAGTGATATAAACACAACTGCAGTGATGTATTAATAAAGTCTGATCTCAGCAGTGATATAAACACAACTGCAGTGATGTATTAATGAAGTCTGATCTCAGCAGTGATATAAACACAACTACAGTGATGTATTAATGAAGTCTGATCTCAGCAGTGATATAAACACAACTGCAGTGATGTATTAATGAAGTCTGATCTCAGCAGTGATATAAACACAACTGCAGTGATGTATTAATAAAGTCTGATCTCAGCAGTGATATAAACACAACTACAGTGATGTATTAATGAAGTCTGATCTCAGCAGTGATATAAACACAACTGCAGTGATGTATTAATGAAGTCTGATCTCAGCAGTGATATAAACACAACTGCAGTGATGTATTAATAAAGTCTGATCTCAGCAGTGATATAAACACAACTGCAGTGATGTATTAATGAAGTCTGATCTCAGCACTAATATTAATGCATGAATTGAGGCGCGTGCTGGTACCTGCGCGTGACAGGCTCTGCCATGGCAACCGAGACAGTATTTACCGCGCGCGCCCATTAAACCAGCAAACGGAACATGACCGTGATCAGCACACAACAAAATAAACACAATAACAAACACAAAAACACAGCCATTAGGACGAACGAGCTGTTATTCGCGTTTAAAGGGAATTAATGTACAAACACCGCCAGTACATGTACACAATCTACAATTTACAAATACAAGTGTGTGAGTGTGTTTGTGTGTGTAACATGCTCACCTGTTTCTGTGTTTCTCCTCGCTTTACCGCATGACAGAAGCACAAACACACACGGCTCGTCGAGTGACTGACTGTCAGTGAGTTTTTCGGTTTAATGACAAAATGAACAGTCGCTTGTGTGAGTTTGAGTCGCGCTCCGCCTCACTGACACACGCGCAGCGCGCGACCCTCCAGCGCCTCCATGCGCGCACACGCGTAATCTCACCTGAGCGCGCAGGTGAACGCGCCATTCAAATTACAGTTTATCTCAATTTCTAAAACAAATTTCTTGAAACCAACATCACTCACTTTCACAAAATCTTAAACACAAAAACAAAATTTCAAACCGCATTCACAGAACCTCTGACTCTTCTGTACAGTAAACAATGCTCTCAGATCATACACACATCAGTCAATACTAAACACTACAGATCATTCGTTACTAGGGTGATATCAGGTAAAATGGGCCATCAGGTAAAATGGGCCATTTAAAGTCCCCATGAAATCAAAATTGACCCTATTTACTTTGTTAGCGCATATTACTAGTCTTGTGGTGAACAATTAATCCGTGCAAGAAAATAAAAAAAAAAAAAAATTTTTACCATGGTAATCTTTAATCAAAATCTGAAAATGCCCCTCCCCTCTGCATTGGAGGACCTTCTCTGATGACGTAGGTTTGAACTTCGTTTAAATGTCAAAGAACAACAGTTGCAAAAAAAAACAAAAAAAAAAAACGCAAAGACCCGGCCCCTAGTTACTGTTGCTATGTCCGACAAGCTACACCGCGCTCACGCCAAACCATGATCTCACGCAATGA
>NC_138224.1:384354-401854 GCF_964197995.2 Scardinius erythrophthalmus | reverse complement strand
TGGCTATTTAAACAATTAATAGATTAATAAAACGAAAGAAAAAACTGACAGCATGCTGCTGAGTTTGGTTCGTTTGGCGCGGCGCCTCACAAACAAGTTGACGGAAAGGAAACCGAGACCGCAGTTTGTTTATTTTCTTTATTTTACAAAAGCACAATGTTGTGTTTTATTGCGAGTGTACACAAATATAAATAAATACGTTGCAGTTTCGAATGATGTCCTGAACAAAATAACGGAGTATATTTAAATGATTCCATCGTGCCGGTGGCGCCTCACACGCATTCCAGCATTGCAATCTTGACATCGCAGCCGGTTCATTATCAAAATAAAATAGTCAACCTCACATAAAAATTACACTGCTCTGTTTAAATAGTCAATAGCCTACAGTTCGCGCCATTCAGCGTAAGCACCGCTCCACTGTGATGTTTCCAAGCACATTTTTGCGCATGTGAAGAGGGTGATTTTCTGAAGAGGGATCGATATTGGAACGTGAGTGAAGTACAAAGAAGCCCACGAGCGTAATTTCCAATGGGGACAGGGGGGACATGTCCTCCCCACTTTTCAAAATCCAAAATCCCGTTTGCTATAATTTGTTTATATAGTGTGCACGCGATGTTCCCGGACGTGGACGCATCGACATAGGCTCGGTCCTGCTCCTCCGTGGTATCGCGTTTGCGGCACAGGCGATGAAACGCCAGAAACAACAACAGTAACTAAGCTATCGTTATATGATCCCGCTCTTATTCGTGCAAATGCTTTTTCATGCGCGACAAGACAAAAGAGAACACGCTGTCAGTGAATGTCCTCCTGACACACACACACACACACACACACACACACACACACGACCCACAGATAGACGCGCGCCAGTATCAAGTTCTCTTTCGCGCTAGAACGAACAACACACATGTATGCCATGTCCGTTTTGTCGAGTATTCTCACAATAACAGTCTTAAATGAGTTAAATAAAATCTTAAATTAAAGTAAAGAGTAGTGAGAGAATGGGATGCGTGAGATCGTCAGCTGTGGCTGGTCCTAAAGTGGCAGCAGCTAATTCTCGGAGAAAATTACTAACTGCTCTTGACTAAAGAATGCTTGTAGCTTTAATAAGGATTTATCTATATTTAGTTTATAATTTATGCAGTGCAGAATGTTTTGATAATCATATTAAATTTTTTGTATATTTCATACTTGTTAGACAGGAAAGGCACAGGTAAATATGACATTTATAATGGGTTTATGTAAGGTTTGTTTTAAGTTCACTTAAATTAAAAGTTTTTATATTTTTTGAAGCCTAATAAATATTTAAAATTTGGGGGGATAATCATTTTCATTTTTTCTTATAAGCCTATAATAAATAATAGTTTAGCATCCAAATAAATCGCGAATATGGAAAAAAATGTATTCGAATGAGAGAGTTACGTGTGCCCAACGCCGCTTACTTTCACTTTCGCTTTAAATTATTTCGCTTTGGCTTGTTTATAGATATATATATATTTTCATTCTTGTTCTGTTCTGAATATCATTAAATTTAAAGGATTTGTTGTGGAATATTTTTAGTGAAATTTTTAAGCATACAGCAAACGATAGTAGGCTATTAATTGGTTAAAATTCTTACAATGGTTAATGGTTTACCGGTTCATTAGCATCCCTGTAGCTTTAGCTAGATCAAAAGAGTGCAGAATCAACTTTGCGTTACGATCGCGTCACGGATAAGCCACTGCACGTGCATCATCAAAAGCGGTTGTTAACAAAAGGCTTAAGAATAGGCCTATATAGGCCTATGGGTCGCGTCAATAAAAAAAAAAAAAAAAGGGTCGCTCTTGAAAAAGTTTGAAAACCACTGGTCTAAATTCAAATTCAAAAATTGCATGACTGTACATAATACAATATTGCCAAAGCTTGGTATACATATAATAATTATAAAAACATCAAAATAATAAAATATTATAACATAACTTAAATTTAAATGTACAAATTAAATTAATTGTACAAATTAACAGTGTAACAAATGAGAATATGCGTGAAGATTTGATACCACAGTGTTTTAACAATTAGCCTACACACACCAGTCTATCTGTCTATCTGTATCTATTACCATAATAATGATTATTAAAAATGCTTTATTCCAAATAAAGCATTGGACAAACAAACATATTCTCAACATTCACAACACCAGCTGGAAATATGAAACCATATTCATTTCAAACACTGAAGTTGATTTATAATTTGGGTATTTCAAAGAGCGAGTGTGTGTGTGTGTGTGTGTGTGTGTGTGTGTGTGTGTGTGTGTGTGTGTGTGTGTGTGTGAGACGTGTAAATAACACTCCTTTCTTTATACACCTTCATAAGGCCTGTTCCCTTATAATATTTTACATTACGTAACAATGCATTCTGTTTCAGAGTCACCCATCCTAATCCTACAGGAAACGTTCTCAGAAAGTTCTGGCAACATTATGAACAAACGTTCTTCCAGACCAGTGACATTAATAGAACGTTCATTCAAAGATATATGTCTTTAATTATGTTCTCAAAACGTTAGAACAAATACAAAACATATAATATAAACGATATATAAACATAGCAATCACTGTTTAACAGTTCATTTGTAGTGTAACTATGGCCAGTGTGTGTTACTTCATTAAAAACATTATTATGGTTCTAGTTCGAATTCATCAAATGTTTATTTCATTAATATATGTTTCGTGCTTAATACTGGGCGGTCATGACATCTGTCAGATTTGTAATAAAACATAAAAGCAAAGGTTTAGCAGAGGATGGTTTCGATCCATCGACCTCTGGGTTATGGGCCCAGCACGCTTCCGCTGCGCCACTCTGCTTTCGCCAAAACCGGCGGAACAACACGGCTGATAAACACAACACGACGCGAATGTAGAGGGTTTATTATGATTTATTATCACGGTTTATTATAGAGCCACTAGTGATGACTAATGATGACCCACTTTATATTTATGTTAGTCATATTCGTATTATATTTATAAGTATACATATTTAGATATTCACTTTGCTCCTGAGCATCGCCCCCTACCGATAAACCACCACACTCGCACACTAACATATAAATCCACATCCACCACTGAGAAACAACATGTCTGTGAAAGGACGTCTGGTGTTATAATCTTAAAACAAAATAAAAGGGTTTTGAAGAACAAAAAAATATCCCATAAACTATTCCCATCCATGCAACAGTTTCCGTTCTCCTCTAATCTGATGTTTACGGTTGTCTAATGGCTGTGTGCGCATTGGAACTCGTGCATACTACGCAGTGTACACTGTATGTGCTTCAATCAAAACAGTGCGTGAAACTGTGCACTTTGTAGCGATACACGTTTCAGAAGCTCAGTTCGGAGTGGACTATTAACATTATTGATTAATGCGCAGTATACAGACCACTCACACGCGCTCGCAGCATCTACACTACAGCCGCAGCGCGAGTGAGTGCGCAGTGTGTGATCGCGGACACGGCCCGGTGTCGCTCATGTGATGAAAACACGGAAAACGGAAGAGACGTTCGTGCTCTCGAGGTGAGAACATATAAACATCATATGCTGACATTAAATACATCAAATAATCATCGCATGTCATCATTATTATATCTGTGTTTACTCTCTTACTCTAATGTTAGACGGAACAACGCAATGTTTAGACTGATGGGATGTGTATTTATTATTTATTTTAATATAATGAAAGCATGCTTGTGTTCAGTGCTGGATATTCCTCGATCTGTTTAATCGAATCTAATGTCACAGGACGATAATAAACCGCTTTATTCTGTCAGAATGTACTGTACTTTATTCCGTCAATGTACTTTCAGTTTCACTCGGTTCTGTGTCGTAACGATCCGAACAGCTGAAATAAACCTCACGATTCTCTCTCGCTTCTCCTTTTACCTCTAATTTGACATGTTTAGGTTAGTTTGACGCTAAAAGGCGAAAGAATCACGCGCTGGTGCGGGAAATTCCCGCAGATCTGTGACGTCACGGTGAAAAACAGTCCCGCAGCTGATTTCACAACATCCTCATCATCCTCAGCGCTTTTAAACACGCGAGTTACGGTCGTTTCGGCGAAATGAAAGCTAAAGTGTTCCGAGACGACATTGCACTCAAGAAATACAGTCAAACCAGACATTACTCAGACTCCAGATCTCACTCTCGATATATCCACTAGTGTGATCAGGACACTATTCATTATGTAAGAGAGGAGAGCAGAATCAAGTAAACTGTGACATATTACACCCCAATATTCCTCATTCAGAGACTACCAGTGACATTAAGGACCAAAGCTGATTCGGACACTTTGAGCTGATCATGTTTTGCTGAAGTGTGTTGTCTTTAATTGCTAATGCTCTTTTTACACACAGACTGAACACAATGAAGCATTGCTTGGTGATTGGTTGAGCTAAACTGGTATTATCTAATTGTGTAGTTAAATTTAACAGCTGACAGATATTCAACATAATTCATGTGTGAGACAGTCTAACAGAAGGACGGACAAAACCAGTCAAACATCAGCTGAGTTCTGCTCATATTTCATTACCGTTCTCTAAACTATAGCGGATAAACTGTGATCATGTGATAATGTTGAAGGCGTCTGTGTTTTGACTGTATAGCCAATGTTCTAAGAACGTTTTGCGAATGTTCCCAGTAAGTTATGAAAACGTGAATGTTTCTTCTTGGTTCTTTGAACGTTACAGCAACATTGTATCATTCTTCAAACATTAAGGAAAGTTACTTTTGAATCTGAACGTTCTGAAACAAGTCGAAACATTTAAAAAACGTGTAAATGAAACGTTCCATGATGTTTTGAGATCATTATAAAAGGCCAGATAACTTTGAACGAACTGGAAGAACCTTGACAGAACGTTCCCTGTTATCTGGGTAATACCTGAAGGATTACTGTAGTACTGAATGATTGTCGTGGTACATTATGTTCTCAGAGATGTCCTCATGAATGTGCTGATGTGTTTCAGGTGAATCTACAGAGTCATCATGCAGAGTACGGCGAACTACCTGTGGATGATGTCGGACCTGCTGGGTCAGGGCGCCACGGCCAACGTGTACCGCGGCCGACACAAGGTATCCGCGCTCTATCCGCGCTCTATCCGCGCATCTCCCAATCCTCAGGCTTTACCTCAGTTACGCGTGCTGGAAACCGGTCTCAGGTTCATGAGAATCAATGCTTCGTTCATCCGATTGAGTCCTTCATCAGTGTTTAATTCCCCTCGGATCGGAACCCGGAGAACAGGGAACGTTATGAGCAAACGTTCTTCCAGTAACATTAATAGAACGTTCGGTTTTAAATGTAACGCTTTTTAAATGTTTCTACTTGTTTCAGAACGTTCAGATTCAAAAGTAACGTTCCATAGTGTTTGAAGAATGATACAATGTTTCTGTTCCCGTAACGTTCACAGAAGAAACGCTCTTGAAACATTTAAAAAACTGCATGTTTCTGATTCACTTGTTAAGCCTCACTCTGAATCTCTCACACAGGGATTTTGATTCATTTGAGTCAGTGAATCGTTGATTCCTCAGCACATGTTTCTGAACTCTGAGTGATGTGACCTTTATATTCGACTCTCTGTAGAAAACGGGCGATCTGTACGCGGTCAAAGTGTTCAATAACCTGAGCTTTCTGCGGCCGCTGGACGTCCAGATGAGGGAGTTCGAGGTGCTGAAGAAACTCAACCACAAAAACATCGTGAAGCTCTTCGCCGTCGAGGAGGAGGTGAGACCACACCTGAGACCACACCTGACTTCTGGAAAGAGTATTAGTCCACTTCAGAGTCAAAATTACTCTTCTCACGTCATCCAACATGTTCACGTCGGAAAGAAATTAAGGAAAACACTCCAGGATGTTCCTCCATAAAGTGTCTTCAATGGGGTCCAACGGGTCGAAGGTCCAGATGTGAGTTTCAGTGCAGCTTCAAAGTCTCGACACGATCCAGCCGAGGAATAAGAGTCTCATCTAGACAAACCAGCCGACATTTTATAAACAAATAAACATTTATATACTTTTATCCACTAATGCTCGTCTTGCTCTAGCTGTGATGCGACACACATTACGTGATCAGGTTGAAAGGTCAAGCGTGACGTAGGCGTAAGAACAGACCTAGTGTTTACAGAGTGAGTGAATGTGCAAAGACTAAGTAAAAAAATAAATAAAAAATAAACAACAATGTCGGATGATTTTGAAGTTGGAAGTTTTTCACCCTATTCTACATTTCTGAACCGGAACACGCGTGACCTTTCACCCTGATGTCGCATCACAGCGAGAGCAAGACCAGCATTAGTGGTTAAAAGTATATAAATGTTTATTTTGTTATAAAATGTCCGCTGGTTTGTCTAGATGAGACTCTTATTCCTCGGCTGGATCGTGTCGAGACTTTGAAGCTGCACTGAAACTCACATCTGGACCTTCGACCCGTTGGACCCCATTGAAGACACTATATGGAGGAACATCCTGGAGTGTTTTCCTTAATTTCTTTCCGACTGAAGAAAGAAAGACGTGAACATGTTTGATGACGCGAGGAGAGTAAAGAATCAGGAGAATGTAATTCTTTCATTCTGAAGTCACTGCTGAACTCTTCCCTGATTCACTTCCTCGTGTGTGTGTGTGTGTGTGTGTAAGCTGTAATACCGGTTCTCTATGAACACCAGACGTCACAGTTCTGTTGTGATTGTGAACGCTGATGTTGTTTGTCAGTCGAACACGCGCCACAAGGTGTTGGTGATGGAGTATTGTCCGTGTGGGAGTCTGTACACGGTCCTGGAGGAGCCGACCAACGCCTACGGGCTCCCGGAGGACGAGTTCCTCATCGTTCTGCAGGACGTCGGTGAGTTCTGCACACACACACACACACACACGACACGAGCCGGAGAACACAGCGCTCCTCAAGGTTTCCTAAGGGAAGATCCCACTGATCTCACGTGAGTGTCATCATGTGACAGTGGCAGGAATGAACCACCTGAGGGAGTACGGCATCGTGCATCGGGACATCAAGCCGGGGAACATCATGCGTGTGATCGGAGAGGACGGCCGATCCGTCTATAAACTCACGGACTTCGGAGCCGCTCGCGAGCTGGAGGACGACGAGCAGTTCGTGTCGCTCTACGGCACTGAGGAATATCTGGTGAGCCGAGGATCATGGGAAAACAATAACCCTATTTAAAAAATAAAAATATGATTTATTTCTTCATTTTTAAACATTTTACAAACAAAAAAATGATACAAAAGGAAGACAGTGAAAGAGTGGGTTACAGTACAGACAACAATAATCAAAACAGAGGAAATAAATAAAATAATAATAACATGGGCCCTATTATAAGGATCTAAGCGCATTTTCTAAAGCACACGACGCAAGTGCACTTTTGGCGTCCGAATCCACTTCTGCTAGTTTAACGATGGGACAAATGGTCGGTGCTCCCGGCGCTGGTCTAACAGTGTCGTCTCTATTCTAATGAGTAATGTGTGTGTTTTGGGCAGAGTGTAGCGTGTTGTGGACCCGCCTATAGGCTCATATTACGAACACGCTCTTTAAATAACAAAAACAATACAGTGCCATTGCCTTTAGAGCAGCTTCAGTCGGTCAACAGCCAGAACACACACTCGTCCTCAGAACAGCAGCGCTACATCACTGAGCCAGAACACACACTCGTCCTCAGAACAGCAGCGCTACATCACTGAGCCAGAACACACACTCGTCCTCAGAACAGCAGCGCTACATCACTGAGCCTGAACACACACTCGTCCTCAGAACAGCAGCGCTACATCACTGAGCCAGAACACACACTCGTCCTCAGAACAGCAGCGCTACATCACTGAGCCAGAACACACACTCGTCCTCAGAACAGCAGCGCTACATCACTGAGCCAGAACACACACTCGTCCTCAGAACAGCAGCGCTACATCACTGAGCCTGAACACACACTCGTCCTCAGAACAGCAGCGCTACATCACTGAGCCAGAACACACACTCGTCCTCAGAACAGCAGCGCTACATCACTGAGCCTGAACACACACTCGTCCTCAGAACAGCAGCGCTACATCACTGAGCCTGAACACACACTCGTCCTCAGAACAGCAGCGCTACATCACTGAGCCAGAACACACACTCGTCCTCAGAACAGCAGCGCTACATCACTGAGCCTGAACACACACTCGTCCTCAGAACAGCAGCGCTACATCACTGAGCCAGAACACACACTCGTCCTCAGAACAGCAGCGCTACATCACTGAGCCAGAACACACACTCGTCCTCAGAACAGCAGCGCTACATCACTGAGCCAGAACACACACTCGTCCTCAGAACAGCAGCGCTACATCACTGAGCCTGAACACACACTCGTCCTCAGAACAGCAGCGCTACATCACTGAGCCAGAACACACACTCGTCCTCAGAACAGCAGCGCTACATCACTGAGCCTGAACACACACTCGTCCTCAGAACAGCAGCGCTACATCACTGAGCCAGAACACACACTCGTCCTCAGAACAGCAGCGCTACATCACTGAGCCAGAACACACACTCGTCCTCAGAACAGCAGCGCTACATCACTGAGCCTGAACACACACTCGTCCTCAGAACAGCAGCGCTACATCACTGAGCCTGAACACACACTCGTCCTCAGAACAGCAGCGCTACATCACTGAGCCTGAACACACACTCGTCCTCAGAACAGCAGCGCTACATCACTGAGCCTGAACACACACTCGTCCTCAGAACAGCAGCGCTACATCACTGAGCCAGAACACACACTCGTCCTCAGAACAGCAGCGCTACATCACTGAGCCTGAACACACACTCGTCCTCAGAACAGCAGCGCTACATCACTGAGCCAGAACACACACTCGTCCTCAGAACAGCAGCGCTACATCACTGAGCCAGAACACACACTCGTCCTCAGAACAGCAGCGCTACATCACTGAGCCTGAACACACACTCGTCCTCAGAACAGCAGCGCTACATCACTGAGCCTGAACACACACTCGTCCTCAGAACAGCAGCGCTACATCACTGAGCCAGAACACACACTCGTCCTCAGAACAGCAGCGCTACATCACTGAGCCAGAACACACACTCGTCCTCAGAACAGCAGCGCTACATCACTGAGCCTGAACACACACTCGTCCTCAGAACAGCAGCGCTACATCACTGAGCCTGAACACACACTCGTCCTCAGAACAGCAGCGCTACATCACTGAGCCTGAACACACACTCGTCCTCAGAACAGCAGCGCTACATCACTGAGCCAGAACACACACTCGTCCTCAGAACAGCAGCGCTACATCACTGAGCCAGAACACACACTCGTCCTCAGAACAGCAGCGCTACATCACTGAGCCAGAACACACACTCGTCCTCAGAACAGCAGCGCTACATCACTGAGCCTGAACACACACTCGTCCTCAGAACAGCAGCGCTACATCACTGAGCCAGAACACACACTCGTCCTCAGAACAGCAGCGCTACATCACTGAGCCAGAACACACACTCGTCCTCAGAACAGCAGCGCTACATCACTGAGCCTGAACACACACTCGTCCTCAGAACAGCAGCGCTACATCACTGAGCCAGAACACACACTCGTCCTCAGAACAGCAGCGCTACATCACTGAGCCAGAACACACACTCGTCCTCAGAACAGCAGCGCTACATCACTGAGCCAGAACACACACTCGTCCTCAGAACAGCAGCGCTACATCACTGAGCCAGAACACACACTCGTCCTCAGAACAGCAGCGCTACATCACTGAGCCTGAACACACACTCGTCCTCAGAACAGCAGCGCTACATCACTGAGCCAGAACACACACTCGTCCTCAGAACAGCAGCGCTACATCACTGAGCCAGAACACACACTCGTCCTCAGAACAGCAGCGCTACATCACTGAGCCTGAACACACACTCGTCCTCAGAACAGCAGCGCTACATCACTGAGCCAGAACACACACTCGTCCTCAGAACAGCAGCGCTACATCACTGAGCCTGAACACACACTCGTCCTCAGAACAGCAGCGCTACATCACTGAGCCAGAACACACACTCGTCCTCAGAACAGCAGCGCTACATCACTGAGCCAGAACACACACTCGTCCTCAGAACAGCAGCGCTACATCACTGAGCCAGAACACACACTCGTCCTCAGAACAGCAGCGCTACATCACTGAGCCTGAACACACACTCGTCCTCAGAACAGCAGCGCTACATCACTGAGCCAGAACACACACTCGTCCTCAGAACAGCAGCGCTACATCACTGAGCCTGAACACACACTCGTCCTCAGAACAGCAGCGCTACATCACTGAGCCTGAACACACACTCGTCCTCAGAACAGCAGCGCTACATCACTGAGCCTGAACACACACTCGTCCTCAGAACAGCAGCGCTACATCACTGAGCCAGAACACACACTCGTCCTCAGAACAGCAGCGCTACATCACTGAGCCTGAACACACACTCGTCCTCAGAACAGCAGCGCTACATCACTGAGCCTGAACACACACTCGTCCTCAGAACAGCAGCGCTACATCACTGAGCCAGAACACACACTCGTCCTCAGAACAGCAGCGCTACATCACTGAGCCAGAACACACACTCGTCCTCAGAACAGCAGCGCTACATCACTGAGCCAGAACACACACTCGTCCTCAGAACAGCAGCGCTACATCACTGAGCCTGAACACACACTCGTCCTCAGAACAGCAGCGCTACATCACTGAGCCTGAACACACACTCGTCCTCAGAACAGCAGCGCTACATCACTGAGCCTGAACACACACTCGTCCTCAGAACAGCAGCGCTACATCACTGAGCCTGAACACACACTCGTCCTCAGAACAGCAGCGCTACATCACTGAGCCAGAACACACACTCGTCCTCAGAACAGCAGCGCTACATCACTGAGCCAGAACACACACTCGTCCTCAGAACAGCAGCGCTACATCACTGAGCCAGAACACACACTCGTCCTCAGAACAGCAGCGCTACATCACTGAGCCTGAACACACACTCGTCCTCAGAACAGCAGCGCTACATCACTGAGCCAGAACACACACTCGTCCTCAGAACAGCAGCGCTACATCACTGAGCCTGAACACACACTCGTCCTCAGAACAGCAGCGCTACATCACTGAGCCTGAACACACACTCGTCCTCAGAACAGCAGCGCTACATCACTGAGCCAGAACACACACTCGTCCTCAGAACAGCAGCGCTACATCACTGAGCCAGAACACACACTCGTCCTCAGAACAGCAGCGCTACATCACTGAGCCTGAACACACACTCGTCCTCAGAACAGCAGCGCTACATCACTGAGCCAGAACACACACTCGTCCTCAGAACAGCAGCGCTACATCACTGAGCCAGAACACACACTCGTCCTCAGAACAGCAGCGCTACATCACTGAGCCAGAACACACACTCGTCCTCAGAACAGCAGCGCTACATCACTGAGCCTGAACACACACTCGTCCTCAGAACAGCAGCGCTACATCACTGAGCCTGAACACACACTCGTCCTCAGAACAGCAGCGCTACATCACTGAGCCTGAACACACACTCGTCCTCAGAACAGCAGCGCTACATCACTGAGCCTGAACACACACTCGTCCTCAGAACAGCAGCGCTACATCACTGAGCCTGAACACACACTCGTCCTCAGAACAGCAGCGCTACATCACTGAGCCAGAACACACACTCGTCCTCAGAACAGCAGCGCTACATCACTGAGCCTGAACACACACTCGTCCTCAGAACAGCAGCGCTACATCACTGAGCCTGAACACACACTCGTCCTCAGAACAGCAGCGCTACATCACTGAGCCAGAACACACACTCGTCCTCAGAACAGCAGCGCTACATCACTGAGCCAGAACACACACTCGTCCTCAGAACAGCAGCGCTACATCACTGAGCCAGAACACACACTCGTCCTCAGAACAGCAGCGCTACATCACTGAGCCTGAACACACACTCGTCCTCAGAACAGCAGCGCTACATCACTGAGCCAGAACACACACTCGTCCTCAGAACAGCAGCGCTACATCACTGAGCCAGAACACACACTCGTCCTCAGAACAGCAGCGCTACATCACTGAGCCAGAACACACACTCGTCCTCAGAACAGCAGCGCTACATCACTGAGCCTGAACACACACTCGTCCTCAGAACAGCAGCGCTACATCACTGAGCCAGAACACACACTCGTCCTCAGAACAGCAGCGCTACATCACTGAGCCTGAACACACACTCGTCCTCAGAACAGCAGCGCTACATCACTGAGCCAGAACACACACTCGTCCTCAGAACAGCAGCGCTACATCACTGAGCCAGAACACACACTCGTCCTCAGAACAGCAGCGCTACATCACTGAGCCAGAACACACACTCGTCCTCAGAACAGCAGCGCTACATCACTGAGCCTGAACACACACTCGTCCTCAGAACAGCAGCGCTACATCACTGAGCCAGAACACACACTCGTCCTCAGAACAGCAGCGCTACATCACTGAGCCAGAACACACACTCGTCCTCAGAACAGCAGCGCTACATCACTGAGCCTGAACACACACTCGTCCTCAGAACAGCAGCGCTACATCACTGAGCCTGAACACACACTCGTCCTCAGAACAGCAGCGCTACATCACTGAGCCAGAACACACACTCGTCCTCAGAACAGCAGCGCTACATCACTGAGCCAGAACACACACTCGTCCTCAGAACAGCAGCGCTACATCACTGAGCCAGAACACACACTCGTCCTCAGAACAGCAGCGCTACATCACTGAGCCAGAACACACACTCGTCCTCAGAACAGCAGCGCTACATCACTGAGCCAGAACACACACTCGTCCTCAGAACAGCAGCGCTACATCACTGAGCCTGAACACACACTCGTCCTCAGAACAGCAGCGCTACATCACTGAGCCAGAACACACACTCGTCCTCAGAACAGCAGCGCTACATCACTGAGCCAGAACACACACTCGTCCTCAGAACAGCAGCGCTACATCACTGAGCCTGAACACACACTCGTCCTCAGAACAGCAGCGCTACATCACTGAGCCAGAACACACACTCGTCCTCAGAACAGCAGCGCTACATCACTGAGCCTGAACACACACTCGTCCTCAGAACAGCAGCGCTACATCACTGAGCCTGAACACACACTCGTCCTCAGAACAGCAGCGCTACATCACTGAGCCAGAACACACACTCGTCCTCAGAACAGCAGCGCTACATCACTGAGCCTGAACACACACTCGTCCTCAGAACAGCAGCGCTACATCACTGAGCCTGAACACACACTCGTCCTCAGAACAGCAGCGCTACATCACTGAGCCAGAACACACACTCGTCCTCAGAACAGCAGCGCTACATCACTGAGCCTGAACACACACTCGTCCTCAGAACAGCAGCGCTACATCACTGAGCCAGAACACACACTCGTCCTCAGAACAGCAGCGCTACATCACTGAGCCAGAACACACACTCGTCCTCAGAACAGCAGCGCTACATCACTGAGCCTGAACACACACTCGTCCTCAGAACAGCAGCGCTACATCACTGAGCCTGAACACACACTCGTCCTCAGAACAGCAGCGCTACATCACTGAGCCTGAACACACACTCGTCCTCAGAACAGCAGCGCTACATCACTGAGCCAGAACACACACTCGTCCTCAGAACAGCAGCGCTACATCACTGAGCCTGAACACACACTCGTCCTCAGAACAGCAGCGCTACATCACTGAGCCAGAACACACACTCGTCCTCAGAACAGCAGCGCTACATCACTGAGCCAGAACACACACTCGTCCTCAGAACAGCAGCGCTACATCACTGAGCCTGAACACACACTCGTCCTCAGAACAGCAGCGCTACATCACTGAGCCTGAACACACACTCGTCCTCAGAACAGCAGCGCTACATCACTGAGCCTGAACACACACTCGTCCTCAGAACAGCAGCGCTACATCACTGAGCCAGAACACACACTCGTCCTCAGAACAGCAGCGCTACATCACTGAGCCTGAACACACACTCGTCCTCAGAACAGCAGCGCTACATCACTGAGCCAGAACACACACTCGTCCTCAGAACAGCAGCGCTACATCACTGAGCCAGAACACACACTCGTCCTCAGAACAGCAGCGCTACATCACTGAGCCAGAACACACACTCGTCCTCAGAACAGCAGCGCTACATCACTGAGCCAGAACACACACTCGTCCTCAGAACAGCAGCGCTACATCACTGAGCCAGAACACACACTCGTCCTCAGAACAGCAGCGCTACATCACTGAGCCAGAACACACACTCGTCCTCAGAACAGCAGCGCTACATCACTGAGCCTGAACACACACTCGTCCTCAGAACAGCAGCGCTACATCACTGAGCCTGAACACACACTCGTCCTCAGAACAGCAGCGCTACATCACTGAGCCTGAACACACACTCGTCCTCAGAACAGCAGCGCTACATCACTGAGCCAGAACACACACTCGTCCTCAGAACAGCAGCGCTACATCACTGAGCCAGAACACACACTCGTCCTCAGAACAGCAGCGCTACATCACTGAGCCAGAACACACACTCGTCCTCAGAACAGCAGCGCTACATCACTGAGCCAGAACACACACTCGTCCTCAGAACAGCAGCGCTACATCACTGAGCCAGAACACACACTCGTCCTCAGAACAGCAGCGCTACATCACTGAGCCAGAACACACACTCGTCCTCAGAACAGCAGCGCTACATCACTGAGCCTGAACACACACTCGTCCTCAGAACAGCAGCGCTACATCACTGAGCCTGAACACACACTCGTCCTCAGAACAGCAGCGCTACATCACTGAGCCAGAACACACACTCGTCCTCAGAACAGCAGCGCTACATCACTGAGCCTGAACACACACTCGTCCTCAGAACAGCAGCGCTACATCACTGAGCCTGAACACACACTCGTCCTCAGAACAGCAGCGCTACATCACTGAGCCTGAACACACACTCGTCCTCAGAACAGCAGCGCTACATCACTGAGCCAGAACACACACTCGTCCTCAGAACAGCAGCGCTACATCACTGAGCCTGAACACACACTCGTCCTCAGAACAGCAGCGCTACATCACTGAGCCTGAACACACACTCGTCCTCAGAACAGCAGCGCTACATCACTGAGCCTGAACACACACTCGTCCTCAGAACAGCAGCGCTACATCACTGAGCCAGAACACACACTCGTCCTCAGAACAGCAGCGCTACATCACTGAGCCTGAACACACACTCGTCCTCAGAACAGCAGCGCTACATCACTGAGCCAGAACACACACTCGTCCTCAGAACAGCAGCGCTACATCACTGAGCCAGAACACACACTCGTCCTCAGAACAGCAGCGCTACATCACTGAGCCAGAACACACACTCGTCCTCAGAACAGCAGCGCTACATCACTGAGCCAGAACACACACTCGTCCTCAGAACAGCAGCGCTACATCACTGAGCCTGAACACACACTCGTCCTCAGAACAGCAGCGCTACATCACTGAGCCAGAACACACACTCGTCCTCAGAACAGCAGCGCTACATCACTGAGCCAGAACACACACTCGTCCTCAGAACAGCAGCGCTACATCACTGAGCCAGAACACACACTCGTCCTCAGAACAGCAGCGCTACATCACTGAGCCAGAACACACACTCGTCCTCAGAACAGCAGCGCTACATCACTGAGCCAGAACACACACTCGTCCTCAGAACAGCAGCGCTACATCACTGAGCCAGAACACACACTCGTCCTCAGAACAGCAGCGCTACATCACTGAGCCAGAACACACACTCGTCCTCAGAACAGCAGCGCTACATCACTGAGCCAGAACACACACTCGTCCTCAGAACAGCAGCGCTACATCACTGAGCCTGAACACACACTCGTCCTCAGAACAGCAGCGCTACATCACTGAGCCTGAACACACACTCGTCCTCAGAACAGCAGCGCTACATCACTGAGCCAGAACACACACTCGTCCTCAGAACAGCAGCGCTACATCACTGAGCCTGAACACACACTCGTCCTCAGAACAGCAGCGCTACATCACTGAGCCAGAACACACACTCGTCCTCAGAACAGCAGCGCTACATCACTGAGCCTGAACACACACTCGTCCTCAGAACAGCAGCGCTACATCACTGAGCCAGAACACACACTCGTCCTCAGAACAGCAGCGCTACATCACTGAGCCTGAACACACACTCGTCCTCAGAACAGCAGCGCTACATCACTGAGCCTGAACACACACTCGTCCTCAGAACAGCAGCGCTACATCACTGAGCCAGAACACACACTCGTCCTCAGAACAGCAGCCCATGGGACACAGATGAGCGCTAATGCATTCGCTATTTAAATAGCGCGGCGCAGGAAAATGAAAACTGCGTCGGGCTGAAGCTAGCAGAACACACTCGCGTCGCTCCTGGTGTGTGATAGGGCCCAGTGTGTTTCTCCTAGTGTAAATCTTTGGTGAGTTGCATTGAAGAACACACACTTTCAACATTTTAGGAGTTTATAATTGCTCATATTGCATATTTTGTAGCCTCTGACAAGCTACAATAGAGTATAATAGGGCCTGATGTGTGTTTGTACCTGAGAAACATGTGCTGATCTGTGTGTGTGTGTGTGTGTGTGTGTGTGTGTGTGTGTGTGTGTGTGTGCTGATCTGTGTGTGTGTGTGTGTGTGTGTGTGTGCTGATCTGTGTGTGTGTGTGTGTGTGTGTGTGTGTGTGTGTGTGTGTGCTGATCTGTGTGTGTGTGTGCTGATCTCTGTGTGTGTGTGTGTGTGTGTGTGTGTGTGTGCTGATCTGTGTGTGTGTGTGTGTGTGTGTGTGTGTGTGTGTGTGTGCTGATCTGTGTGTGTGTGTGTGTGTGTGTGTGTGTGTGTGCTGATCTGTGTGTGTGCTGATCTGTGTGTGTGTGTGTGTGCTGATCTGTGTGTGTGTGTGTGTGTGTGTGTGTGTGTGTGTGTGTGTGTGTGCTGGTGTGTGTGTGTGTGTGTGTGTGTGTGTGTGTGTGCTGGTGTGTGTGTGTGCTGATCTGTGTGTGTGCTGATCTGTGTGTGTGCTGATCTGTGTGTGTGTGTGTGTGTGTGTGTGTGCTGGTGTGTGTGTGTGCTGATCTGTGTGTGTGTGTGTGTGTGTGTGTGTGTGTGCTGGTGTGTGTGTGTGTGTGCTGATCTGTGTGTGCTGATCTGTGTGTGTGTGTGTGTGTGCTGGTGTGTGTGTGTGCTGATCTGTGTGTGTGTGTGCTGATCTGTGTGTGCGCTGGTGTGTGTGTGTGTGTGCTGATCTGTGTGTGTGTGCTGATCTGTGTGTGTGCTGGTGTGTGTGTGCGTGTGTGTGTGCTGGTGTGTGTGTGTGTGTGTGCTGATCTGTGTGTGTGTGCTGATCTGTGTGTGTGTGTGCTGGTGTGTGTGTGTGTGTGTGTGT
>NC_138224.1:366854-374354 GCF_964197995.2 Scardinius erythrophthalmus | reverse complement strand
ATCTTCAAATGAACGTGGTTGAGTGTAACTGGAATTAGAAATCTCTCTCTCTCTCTCTCTCTGATGATACAGCTATTAGTCGCCATGACAACAGACACAAAAGAACAGCCTCTCCTCACCGCTGTTGCCATGGCAACACCCTCAGACAACAGCATCAGCATCGATGCAACAAACACTTGACAGATTCATTCATCCGCTCATATAATGACACTTGCTGAAGAACTAACCCTGCAGGTCACGTGACACACTGCATCACTGACGTCAGAACGGACAATAACCAGCTGCAAAGATCCAGTGTTTGCTAATGTCCTCACAATGGCAGAAGTGTGCTTTATAAACATGCTAAACAATGTGTTCGTATTAATGGGTTAATAAACAATGTATGTGTAAATATCATCGGCTCAGTTCGACAACAAATCAGTGTTTCATAAACCCCACCGTGACAGTGAAACAAACTCACATATGAATAATTCATGAGCACAATCAAAACTGCCACGTCACGGATTTGCATACGCGGGTCTGATGTGAGCGCGCGCGCGTGTGCGTGTCTGTGCTCGATGGATGATGCTGTGATCGATTGATTTGTAAAGCGGAGGACATGTAAAGAAACACGTCGATGAGGAGAAACGATGGAGGAAATAAACGACTCGAGAAGGAGAAGAAAGAGGAGAAGAAGCGCTTGATGAGGTGAGTCTGAGGAGACAACACGACGCGCCTCACGCGAGCGTTACACGCGCGTCAGATTCATAAACAGATGCATATCTCATAATATACTGTTGTTACAGTGTTACCCGCCGTGAACGAGCGCTTGTGCTGATGCTGAATCATAACAGGCCCTCATATGCACACATACACGACGATGAATGAATTCATGAATCTTCTCATGTCTGAATAATCTTTTTTAACCCTCTGGAAAAAAAATTACCCTCTTTTATTTCAAAGAAATGATTATACTGTGTTTTAGTTCGATGATAGGTTGTATTTAATATTTTGTATTTTTTTAGGGGGATTTTATGGTATTAAATTATATTTATGCTGTAGTTATAATCCATTAATTCACTTTTTGAGCATATACCGTAAGAATGAAAATGAAATGGTCAGTTAAATCAGTCAGAAATCTTTATTGCTTTGGGAGTTTGGTCTCTTTTTGAGGGGGGTTAACTTGAAAAAAGTAATACAATTTTACATTTGTTGTTATGAAAAATGCTAAAAAAAAAAAAATTTGTATATGAAATATTTTCCAAAACACGGTTTACTCTAAAACTGAGAGAAAATCAAAGACATATAAACAAGCCCCACGTTTGGGTAAAATATGGAGAAACGCAACCATTGGTTCAAATGTATTGGTCATTATTGGTTCAAATTACACTTTAAGCCCAACGGCTGGGTTAGTGCATATGTACCCAAACGTGGGTTGAAACATCACAGCATTTTTAGAGTGAAATGTGAGTTTGATAAATCAATAAATGAGCTTTCAGTGGGATTTAGTTTTGCCGCAGTACCGAAGGATCATTTCGCTTTTTCGTGTGTGTGTGTTCAAACACGGAAAGTGCCAAAACCTTTACCAAGTTGCATACCATTCCGATGAAGTAATTAGATTAAACAAAGCGTAACCTGTTTCGTTCAAAAATGACGGAACAACTTTAACGAAAAATGTTTTAAGAACGTTCTGCTAACATTCCCATTAAATTATGAAAACGTTATTTCTGAATGATTAAAAAGTCCAGTTTTTAAAAATGTCTTAAGATGTTTTTTCTTGGTTATGTGAACGTTAAGAGAACACTGTATTTTATATTTTTTATCTGAGAATGTACTCGGAACCGTCTCTCAACGCAATGGGAACGTTCATCAAGGAGAAACGGGAATGTTGCTCAACATCACGAGAACGCTGAACGCATGTCAAAGTTTATCGTCAAGATGGTTCTATAAATGTTGTTTATCTTCATCATATTCTTCAGAAACCCTGTGGGATCAGATGTGTTGTTGATGAATTACCGCGTCGTCACCAGAGTAAACTGTGCTGAGATCAGCACACACACACACACACGCACGCACGCACACACACACACACACACACACACACAGGTAATGAGCGTCTCTCGAGGAACGGGTGGCTGTAATAGAATAGAAGCTCTCTGGATGATTTACATCCGGCACACAACGCTTTCAATAAGGTTTGTCTTCTCTAAAAAAGTGAATGTTTCTTCAGACGATATAAATATTAATATTAATAACTCGGTATTTGATATATCGGTGATCGGAGCCGTGTTTACACTCACCCTCGTGTCATGAAGTCCTTCACATCCGATCTAATCTGACTCACTCGTTCAGGTGATGATGATGATGATGATGATGAAGATGATGGTGGTGGAGTCTCTCCTAACGAGCTGATCAACTCAGTCAGGTGTCGTCTGGTCTGATTATGTGTTTAATGTGAGAGATCGCGCGGGTTTCCTCAGATCCAGCAGTGCCGTGTGTCTGAAACAGAACACCTGAACAGAAGAGGTTCTAGACTGAGGAACCAGATCGGTCTCCCTGGAAACGTGTTTCAGATGCAGGGAAAACAGACGATCACAGATTCTGGATCAAAACACGGGTTCTAGATCAGGAGATTGTTCATGTGCTCAACCTTTAGCCTTATATGATCACACAGCTGCATATATAGAGAGATATAGAACTATATAAACTATATTATCAGTGATACATAACTTTATAAAGAAGTTCTTAGCAGCTCTACACAGCTTTATCTGATCATCTGTTCCTGTCGTGTGTTTCAGCTGTGATCGACTCGGAGGCTGATGATGTACTTCCTGTCCATGGAGGGCGAGAAGCCTTCGCTCCCCCCCGCTTTCCTCTTCAACGACTCCGGCGGGAACGATTCTTCAACGCCGACGCCGGTCATGTGCCGTCTGGACTCGTCCTCGTTCCAGAGCAACGGCTCGCTGACCTCACACGACCTGACCTATGACCTGACCCCGACAGAGGTCACGCTCCTCGGCCTGGTGTTCAGCGTCTTCTGGCTCGTGTCGGTTCTGGGAAACTCGCTAGTGTGTCTGGTGATCCATCGCAGCCGCAGAACTCAGTCCACGACCAACTACTTCGTGGTGTCGATGGCGTGCGCGGACCTGCTGCTTAGCCTAGCCTGTGCGCCGCTAGTTCTGCTCCAGGTGTCGGCGGGTCACTGGCCTCTGACCGCGGCCGCGTGTCGAACCGTACGCTACCTTCAGCACCTGTGCCCCGGCGTCCAGGTGTACGTGCTCCTGTCCATCTGCGTCGACCGCTTCTACACCATCGTGTACCCGCTAAGCTTTAAAGTGTCGCGCGAGAAGGCTAAGCGCATGATTTTAGCGTCATGGCTGTTCGATGCCGCCTTCGTGTCACCGTGTTTGTTCTTCTACGGATCCGCGACGTCGAGGAACCACTGCGACTTCTTCCTAGCGGATAGCTGGGACGGGTTAGCGTACGCGGTCGCGCACCTGCTCTTCGGATTCCTGGTGCCGGCGCTGCTAATCGTGTCCTTCTACCAGCGGGTGGTGCGCTACATCTGGAGGATCGGCGCCGACGGGCGAACGGTGCGCAGGACCATGAACATCGTCCCCAGGACTAAAGTCAAAACCATTAAGATGTTCCTGATGCTAAACGGGATGTTTCTGCTAAGCTGGACGCCGTTTTACGTAGCACAGCTGTGGCACCCGTCGGGCTCCGGCAGACAGGGGGCGCTGTTCTTCATCGCTGTTGCCTGGATCTCCTTCAGCTCCACCGCGTCCAAACCCACGCTCTACTCTGTGTACAACGCTAACTTCCGGCGCGGCATGAGAGAGACCTTCTGCATGTCGTCTATGAAGTGCTACCGCAGTAACGCGTACACCATCACCGCTAGCTCACGGATGGCGAAAAAGAACTACGTCGGCGTGGTGGATCTGCCGGTGCCGGCGAAGACGCTCGTCAAAGACTCGGTTTACGACACTTTCGACCGAGAAGCAAAGGAGAAGAAATTAGCATGGCCCATTAGCGCTAACCCACCCAACACTTTTGTATAAAGGCTCTCTTTTGTCGTAACGCAACAGTTCACGCAGAAATTAACATTAATTCTTTATAAACCCTGTGCTGTTTTTCAGAAAGACATCCTAGCGAACAAAACTATAATCTGAGAACATTTAAAAAACATTATGACAGTAACATTGTATCATTCTTCACACATTACTGAACGTTACTTTTGAATCTGAACGTTCTGAAACGAGTAGAAACATTAAAAAAAAACGTTCAACTGAAAACGTTTCTGGTAAAAACCCTCCATGATTGATATTTTTGTTCTGACGTTGTGAGAACATGATTAAAGCGCAGATAACTTTGAACGAACATTCTATTAATGTTTTGAGAACCTTGACGCTCTGTTCGCTGGGATGAGGCCAGACTTCGAGTGAACTGTTGCTTTAACTGCACCGCGATCATTAATTGTGCGATCGTTAGCGGTATTTCGCAGGCGAATAAACGTCCGTTGTCTCTGACCGGAAGTCTAGAGATGTACGAAGCGCAGCTCACACACTTCCGGTTCTCCCGATCTCGCTGATTCCCACTGGAGGAACTGGATTACGCTGCAGCGAATTTGAGTGTAAAGAGCGAGCTACCCCTGCTGAGATGCTAACCCGCGGTGCTACCGCTAACTGTGACGTCACGCGTTCATGTGTTCCTCTGTGTGTTTCCGGTCCGTCTGTGATCGCGGGATTCATGTGGATCTCCTGAAGACGCGTCGTGTGTTTGTGCCTGTAGTTGCTGATAAACTGTGTCTCAGAGTTTTGTGTGTCGTTTCATGATGCAAGACAGACGTGTCGCTGTGATTTTACTATTAAACGTTCTGTAAGATTCAGATGAAACCGTGTGTGTGTGTGTGTGTGTGTGTGTGTGTGTGTGAGTTCCTGACGCTCACTCATCAGAACAGCTCATTCACACACCGAAGATCCGGGCCGAGAACACTAATGCAAATAATGGACAAATAAATCAATAAAAATTAGATTACACTAATTACATAAATATAAAGTTATTAATACTAAATTATTCTATATAGCAAAATAAAAAATATATTTTACTTGAAAATAAATTTCATTAGAATACATAAAAATGTGCTTACATAATAAATTTAAATAATTAAAATATTTAAATGAATTAAAATAATTTTATTTAAATAAAATAAATTTGAGAAATTTGTTTTAAATAATTAAATAGCAGTGCATTTAAAAATAAATCAATGAAATAGGATTAAACAGTTTCTAAATAAACAAATTGGTTTAAAATAAAATAAACATTTAAAATAAATGACTAAAATATAAATGTATGTAAATAAACAAAATTTGATAAAACTAAATAAATAAAACTTGTTTTAAATAAAAAAATAGCAGTGTAAATATTTTAAAAGATTAAACTAAGTAACTAAATAGTGCATCAATTAATTAAAATAAATGAAATTTAAAATAAATCAAATCTAACTAATGATGTAATAGAAACTTATGCATTTATAATATTAATTTTCCACAATATTATTTGGGTGTTTATGCATGAGAATACCTTTGAGATGTGGAGATCCGGCGCACTCTTACAGGAACTACTCGGACCAGCTCTGACCCCACACACACACACACACACACACTCACACACACAACTCTGACCAGCTCTCATCACTCAGGGGGAAAGCAAAGGATTTCATGAAACACACACACACACACACACACACACAGCTCTGGATTCTGAAGTGTTTCTGTGTCTCTTACAGTCTGAAACACACACACACACACACACACACACACACAACTCTGACCAGCTCTCGTCACTCAGGGGGAAAGCAAAGGATTTCATGAAACACACACACACACACAGCTCTGGATTCTGAAGTGTTTCTGTGTCTCTTACAGTCTGAAACACACACACACACAGTCTGAAACAGTAATTAGAGAGCTCTAATGACGAGAGAGAGACAGATTCAGATCCACTCTTTATATTGTACAGATATTCATGAGCAAAAGCAAAGCTACAGTTTAATAATAAGACATGCTTTACAACCTCAAACACGTCATATAAAAATATACATTTGAGCTCTAAATGATCCAGACTGAGACTCAGCGATGGGGAGATCGGGCGGAGTTCACCCTCATCACATGACCAGAGATCATCATCATGTGATCTCCAGATCATGTGATCTCCTCCAGATCAGGGGTCAAACCGGCGGATCGGGGAAAGACCGAAACTTAAAAGTACAAAAATTAGAGCTTTGAAGGAAAGTGCTTTCAGGTTCAGTTAGTGATATAAATATATACTCGACACACTCAGATCTGTGTGTACGAGAGCGGGAAGTGCTACGCGTCGGGATCATTCAAACGGTTGTAAAGTGCAAAAAGATTTTGGCAACAGTCCGTCTTACAATGTCTAATATTTAACGCCGTAAAGGGTTAAACTGATTATAACGCATCACATTCATCATCAAAAAGGTTCCAAAATAAATAAGGAAAAGGAAATGTTTACAGAATCTCACAGAACGTTCCAGACCTGTCCTGAACTCTTCCTAGCGTCTGAACGGTGAGATTACTGGGAACTTGTACTGGGAATGAAGCTTATTACAGACTCTGAGACGCCCGGTTATCAGAAGCGTCTCATGAACACTGAGTGAACGAGCGGGGTCAGGGGTCGTGTTCCTAAGACGTCTTGTTTGCGGTGGAGCCGAACTTGCCGTTCTTGGGGATCTTGTTGCTGGAGCTCTGCGGCGCTTTCTGCTCGTCTCCCGTTAGCAGAGCCTTGATCTCCGACGGGATCTTCCCCTGATCCATGGCCAAACACCACTGCTTATACTGGGACACAACAGGGACACAGTCAGACGGAGCTTCGGAACCAACTCTGAGGAGTCAGAGAATCCACTCCTCACTGATGCACTCGATTCTTTTATATGTATGAAAGATTGGAGGAATCTCACATTAGTGACTCATTTGTAAAGAGTTCACTCGCTTCATTACTGGATGAATCAATGAATGATTCAATGACTCACTCGTAAAGATTCACTCGCTTCATTACTGGATGAATCAATGAATGATTCACTGACTCACTCGTAAAGAGTTCACTCGCTTCATTACTGGATGAATCAATGAATGATTCAATGACTCACGTGTTTTTACAGTCACTTGTCTCCACCTACTGGTGTAATGATGTTATTGATATCATCTTTATCTGAAGCGACTGTGTTCATCACTACCGCAGACATCAGTGTTTATATCCAGAGCTCGTGATAATCTGAATTATTGTAGACAGCCTGAAGAATTATTGAAGCGGTGAGAGAGTAAAGGTGTGTGTGTTTACCATGTCCAGCTCCTCTCTCAGTGCACAGATGGCTCTCTCTTTACTGGAGACCAGTTCCTCCAGATACTGGTAGCGCAGCTTCTTCCGCGCGCGGCACTCGCGGGCGCTCTGGCGACTGCGCTCCAGCTTCGCCTTCAGGTCGATCTTAGCGGGTTTACGCCC
>NC_138224.1:321854-361854 GCF_964197995.2 Scardinius erythrophthalmus | reverse complement strand
AGGAACAGAGAGAGTTTCTGGAGGAGCGCCGGCTGTGTTCTGGAGCTGACGCCTGATCCAGGTCTCCCGTTCTCACAGCGGACTGACTGACAGCGGATTGAGATTGATTGACAGCGGACTGAGATTGATTGACAGCGGACTGACTGACAGCGGACTGAGATTGATTGACAGCAGTTCGAGATTGATTGACAGCAGATTGAGATTGATTGACAGCGGATTGAGATTGATTGACAGCAGATTGAGATTGATTGACAGCGGATTGAGATTGATTGACAGCGGATTGAGATTGATTGACAGCAGTTCAAGATTGATTGACAGCGGATTGATTGACAGCAGATTGAGATTGATTGACAGCGGATTGATTGACAGCAGATTGAGATTGATTGACAGCGGACTGATTGACAGCAGATTGAGATTGATTGACAGCGGATTGATTGACAGCGGATTGAGATTGATTGACAGTGGATTGATTGCCAGCGGATTGATTGACAGCTCGTTCTCTTCTCCTGGTTTAGCAGAGCCTCTCGCTGGTCGGTTCAGCTGTGGTCGGGACTCTCGCTGTGAAGAACTCGTCATGTTCTGGAGGAATCGAGAATTTCCCCTCATAAAACCAACATATTCTCGTCACTCGCTTTCATTTCCACAAACGCATGATTGGAAAGAGCAGCCGGTTAGATCAGGATCTGCGTGACCTTTGACCTCACAGTCGTCTAATGTAGTCAGCTTTATCTCTGAGGCGCTTCTGATATATAATAGCAGATCGTGTCAGAGTCAGACTCCACTGCTTGTGCATTAGGAGGATGAAGCTCAGAGACTGAGAGAAGTGTGTGTGTGTGTGTGTGTGTGTGTGTGTGTGTGTGTGTGTGTGACGGGTCGAAGTCCTCTGTGACTGTGATCTCTATCAGCTGTTCACCTTCGCTCAGCAGAAACACACAGCACACACACTCATTCATCTCGGCCTTCAGACACACACACACACGCACTCGCACACACACACACACACACACACACACACGCACTCGCACACACACACACACACACACACACACACACACACACGCACGCACACACACACACACACACACACACCTCGTACTGGAGACCGTTCGGGACACTAACAACAGAACAACATCGGCAGCCAATCAGAGTCCAGGATCACGGAGCCGTGTGTTGTGTTGTGTGTGTTGTGTTGTGTGTGTTGTGTTGTCCGTCATGATGATGATGAGCTTCCACTGTTCCTCTGCATGGACACATGACTGGGAATGGCAGATCGTCATGCGTTTATATAAAACATAATCTTGAATCGTGTGTGTGTGTGTGTGTGTGTGTGTGTGTGTGTGTGTGTGTGTGTGTGTGTGTGTGTGTGTCTGCAGGAGCTCTGGATGATGAAGAGCAGCGGAGATGATCGAGGAGCAGGAGCTCCATCTTTATAGAGACACTGTGATCATGTGAAAGACTCACACACACATACACACACTCAAAGTCACACACACTCAAAGTCACACACACACACACACACACACACACACACACACACACACACACACATACACACACTCACATACACACACTCACATACACACACTCAAAGTCACACTCTCACACATACACACTCAAAGTCACACACACTCAAAGTCACACACACACATACACACACTCACATACACACACTCAAAGTCACACTCTCACACATACACACTCAGTCACACACACACACACACACACACACACACAAATACACACACACTCACATACACACACTCAAAGTCACACTCTCACACATACACACTCAAAGTCACACACACTCAAAGTCACACACACACATACACACACTCACATACACACACTCAAAGTCACACTCTCACACATACACACTCAAAGTCACACACACACACACAAATACACACACACTCAAAGTCACACATACACACACACACTCACACACACACACACACACACACACACACACACACACTCACTCACACAAACTCAAACACACACTCATACTCTCTCTCTCTCTCACACACACACACATTCACTCACTCACACGCACACACTAGTTTCCTCTAGCTCTGTTTGTTCGCCTGCCGAACGCCATCAGCGTGACATCATCATCATCATCATCTTCATCATGTGTCCGCTGCTCTCCTGAGCCCGAGGGAGTGTGGGCATGTGTGAGCGTGTGTGTGTGCTGGGGCCCGAGGCGCTGGTGGCGCTGCTGGAGGGCGATCTGGACCGGGTTCTGCTGATCGACTGCCGGCCGTTCCTGGAGTTCAACACGGGTCACATCATGGAGGCCGTCAACGTGCACGGGTCCAAACTGATGAAGAGGAGACTCATGCAGGACAAGATCCAGATCAGCGAACTCCTGATGCACTGCGCCAAGAGGAAGGTGATCACACACACACACACACTGCACCGAGAGGAAAGTGATCACACACACACACACACACTACGCCGAGAGGAAGGTGATCACACAGATGTAATATCAATCTCTGGCGTCTCCAGAATGTGTGTGTGAAATTTCAGCTCAAAATAAATTCCTCAGATCATTTATTATATCTTGTCAAATTTGCCCCTTTTTTGGTGTGAGTAAAAACGTGCCGCTTTTGTGTGTGTGTCGCTTTAAATGCAAATGAGCTTTAGCTCCGCCTCCGTTCAGAAGAGGGCGGAGTCTTTACTCGAGCTTCAGAAACAGTATTGATCAGGGACTGAAACACTGAGTGTGTGTGTGTGTGTGTGTAATTTCAGCTGGAGCTCCAGGGTCAAGAGGTCGTGGTGTATGACCAGGGCTCGTCTGACCCCGCCTCCCTGTCACATGATGCCTTTCTCAGTGTCCTATTGGCCAAGCTGGAGAAGAGCTTCCCATCAGTCCACCTGCTCTCAGGTTACAGTCACATGACACGCCGAACACTTACATTCACACAGACACACACACACACACAAACACTCACTCACTCACACACACACACAGACACACACACAACCACACAGACACAAACACAAACACACACACATATACACACATACACACACTCACTCACACACACACACACACACACACACACACACACACACACACACACACAAACACTCACTCACTCTTACACACACACACACACCTCTCTCTGCTGGTGTTTTCCGAGGCTCAGTGTGTGTGTGTGTGTGTGTGCGTGTGCAGGAGGATTCTCCGGGTTCTGGCGTCTGTTCCCGGGTCTGTGTGAAGGGAAGTCTGCGCTGGTGCCGTCCTGTGTGTCTCAGCCGAGTCTGACTCTCCCCGTGACCAACCCGAACCCGACCCGCATCCTAACACACCTGTACCTGGGCTGCCAGAGGGACGTGCTCAACCAGGTGAGTGTGTGTGTGTGTGTGTGTGTGTGTGTGTAAGTTAGGGCTGTCACTTTTGCATATGCATTCGAACATGACGTGAAATATCCATAATTGAACTATAAATAAACTATCCGGTTTTTAAAGTGCCATGTGTAGCACATTTTTTACAGTCTGTGATTAGACCGTTTGTTTTTTATTTTATTGTTTGCCATCTCATCCAGTAGCGGCCGCTCTAACCGTATTGTAGCGTAGGCCCATGACCAGATCAAGCGATTAATAGCCAATAGCCACCCTGTTTTGAAAATGGAAGATAACGCACAGAACGCCTGAGCGGACAATTACGACCCCAACTCATCTAAAAAGTAGTGTCTGGAAATATTTTGGGTTCTAGTACTGTGAAGTACCGTATTTCCCGGATTATATATCAAAATTAATTCATACTGACTGACATAAACCAAGAGATACATTACCGTCTACAGCCGCGAGAGCACAGATGCTGTAGCCAACCCTGAAAAACTGTTAACTGAAACATTAACCTAAAGACAACTGAGAAAGCCTGAACACAAACACAATGCCCCCAAAAAGAGAAATAATCTCCATGTTTGCGGTGCTGATGCGGTGCTGATGCGGTGCTGATGCGGTGCTGATGCGGTCATGTAACACGTAAGGGTGGCGCTGCCAATAAAGCTCCTAAAAGCTGTCACAACGAACCGGCAAAAGTACTGATTATGAATGTGTCAAATATAGCAGGAGACATTTTAACTGTTTACTAATAAACCAGTGTTTTCTGTGTCAGTGTCGGCTGCAAAGATGAAGTTGACGATGCGGACTCGTGATCTTCAGTAGTGAACGCGCCAGAGAGAAATGCACGTCATACGGACTACACAAGCAGAGAACTGTCTGTTTACTTTCGTTTTCTTTCGTTTTGAATTGTTCTGTTTAAAAGTAGACATTTCAAGCTTTCTATAGATGTCTCAGGTCTGTGAGGTTAGCATAACCTTATACGCTGAGTTTCGGTTCATTGATGAGACGAGCTCCAGTTCACGCGCCGGCGCCTCCGTGTCGTGATTATCTATTGTCTGCTATATTTACTTCTTATTTATTAAATCCAGGCAATTGGTTGAAACTGAAATGAAACATTGATTAAAATTAAGATACAATTAATACAAAACGAAATTCACTTTAAAGACAGGCTTTGTGCGTTCTGTTCGAGGTCGCTGGTGAAAGTTTTAAAGCCGTCTTTAGTGCCGCTTTCAGAGCGCTCACGTCCGTAACGGAGAACTGCACCGTCCGTAACATTGTTTTTTTGTGTGAAATAAATTTCTAAATAAATGCGACTTATAGTCCAGTGCGACTTATATATGTTTTTTTCCTCTTCATGACGCATTTTTTGACTGATGCGACTTATAGTCCGGAAAATATGGTAACCGTTAAAGATAAGGTAGTTTGCCGAATTTGCAAAAAACGGTTTACTTACGCATCCTCGACATCCAATCTTCGCGCTCACCTGTCGAGTTACCATCCAGATGAGGCAGCGGAGTCAGAGACAGCAGAGCCAGAGCATCGCCAGGCGTCCAGCATCGTATCACTGCATACTTTCCTGCACAAGCAGTCGGCACCTTTCTTTCTGTGTAACGTTAGCCTAATTTTGTGATTGGCTAAGCAGAGTGCACACTGGCACTTCATATAGATTAAGCTGATAACCTGCTGTTTCAGACATTAAGTCAAAAATAATTTTTCAGACAGGCTATGGCTTGAGTCCTGTTTATGACTGTCAGACTGTTAATACATTTGTGATTGAATCCGTTACGGTGTTTTTTTGGGGGGGTATTCAAATATATTGCTTGATATTTGATACCCATTCGAATTAGATTTTTTTCAAAAGTGACAGCCCTAATGTGAGTGTGAGAGAGTGTCTGAGTGTGTGTGTGTGTGTGTGTGTGTGTGTGTGTGTGTGTGTGTGAGAGAGAGTGTGTCTGAGTGTGTGTGTGTGAGAGAGTGTGTCTGAGTGTGTGTGTGTGTGTGTGTGTGTGTGTGAGAGAGAGTGTGTCTGAGTGTGTGTGTGTGTGAGAGAGTGTGTCTGAGTGTGTGTGTGTGTGTGTGTGTGTGTGTGTGTGTGTGTGTCAGTGTGTCTGAGTGTGTGTGTGTGTGAGAGAGAGTGTGTCTGAGTGTGTGTGTGAGAGAGTGTGTCTGAGTGTGTGTGTGTGTGTGTGTGTGTGTGTGTGTGTGTGTGTGTGTGTGTGTGTGTGTGAGAGAGAGTGTGTCTGAGTGTGTGTGTGTGTGTGAGAGAGTGTGTCTGAGTGTGTGTGTGTGTGTGTGTGTGTGTGTGTGTGTGTGTGTGAGAGAGAGTGTGTCTGAGTGTGTGTGTGTGTGTGTGTGTGAGAGAGTGTGTCTGAGTGTGTGTGTGTGTGTGTGTGTGTGTGTGTGTGTGTGTGTCAGTGTGTCTGAGTGTGTGTGTGAGAGAGAGTGTGTCTGAGTGTGTGTGTGAGAGAGTGTGTCTGATGTGTGTGTGTGTGTGTCAGTGTGTCTGAGTGTGTGTGTGTGTGTGTGTGTGTGTGTGTGTGTGAGAGAGAGTGTGTCTGAGTGTGTGTGTGAGAGAGTGTGTCTGAGTGTGTGTGTGTGTGTGTGTGTGTGTCAGTGTGTCTGAGTGTGTGTGTGTGTGTGTGTGTGTGTGTGAGAGAGAGTGTGTCTGAGTGTGTGTGCAGATCAGAACACCCGCTGATGTGTGTGTCTGAGTGTGTGTGTGTGTGTGTGTGTGTGTGAGAGAGAGAGAGAGTGTGTCTGAGTGTGTGTGCAGATCAGAACACCCGCTGATGTGTGTGTGTGTGTGTGTGTGTGTGTGTGTGTGTGTGTGTGTGAGAGAGAGAGTGTGTCTGAGTGTGTGTGCAGATCAGAACACCCGCTGATGTGTGTGTGTGTGTGTGTGTGTGTGTGTGTGTGTGTGTGTGTGTGTGTGTGTGTGTGAGAGAGAGAGAGAGAGTGTGTCTGAGTGTGTGTGCAGATCAGAACACCCGCTGATGTGTGTGTGTGTGTGTGTGTGTGTGTGTGTGTGTGTGTGTGTGTGTGTGTAAGAGAGAGAGTGTGTCTGAGTGTGTGTGCAGATCAGAACACCCGCTGATGTGTGTGTGAGAGTGTGTCTGAGTGTGTGTGCAGATCAGAACACCCGCTGATGTGTGTGTGTGTGTGTGTGTGTGTTCCCGCAGGAGCTCATGCAGCAGAACAATATCGCGTACGTGTTGAACGCCAGCAACACCTGCCCTAAACCCGACTTCATCCCCGACACACACTTCCTGCGCGTGCCGGTCAACGACAGCTTCTGCGAGAAGATTCCTGCGCGTGCCGGTCAACGACAGCTTCTGCGAGAAGATCCTGCCCTGGCTCGACCGATCCGTGGAGTTCATAGGTCAGACAGGGTCACATGACATCAGCGCATGTCAACACTGGTTCCGTTCATTTTTCCCACAGAATCACAACATTAACAAAAAAATATAAAATTAAAAAAGACAGATACAAGACTGTACTAAACTATGAAATATTAAAAAAAAAATGTTTTGTTAAATTTTACATTTTATTTACATTTTAATATTTCACATATTTTTTATACTTATTAAATTAAATATAAAAAATTTAATTTGTATATATTTTTTGTTTGTTTTATTATTTATTTTATTTCACTTAATTGTAATACTTATTTAAATTACATATTAACTAAATTAAACTGATTTAATTTAAATTATTTAATTTAATTAAATTTATTATATAAATTTTTTGTGAATTATTCAAATTAAATTAAAATATTATATATATATATATATATATATATACACATATATATATTATATTGAGACTGCAAGCTCTATTATGGGTAATGTAGTTTTTCAACACAAATTCGGCCGTTAAACATTAATTTTTTGAAAATAAGTTGCAATAATGCGGGCCGACAGCTTCAGCATAACCCATCGATTAACACCCTCTGAACTCACAGTGTGTCTTTGAAGGTTTGTGAGTTTTGATCAGTGTGTGTTTCCTGTCAGAGAAAGCCAAGGCCAGTAACGCCCGAGTCCTGGTTCACTGTCTGGCGGGAATCTCGCGCTCGGCAACCATCGCCATCGCCTACATCATGAAGAGGATGGACATGTCATTAGATGAAGCGTACAGGTAACAACAGATCATGTGACCATCCTTCTTCTCTGACCCTTTATTAGTGTGTCCCTAACGACACCATACGATTCCAGCGACGAGCATGTTTGTCTGTCGACACCAGACGTGACCAAATCAATCCAAACTCAGCCAATCAGAAGAGAGTGTGGGCGGAGTCTCTCTGCAAACTCACTACACTCGCAACCAAATCAAGCGAAAATCTCAGCCAATCAGAAGAGAGTGTGGGCGGAGTCTCTCTGCAAGCTCACTGCACATGCTTTCAGTTCACTAAATAAAGCACATAAGCAGTACCTGAGATTATCATTGTCATAGTGTGTGTGTTGTTGTTCAGCCATGACCGTTGCGTATCGTTGTCACAGCTGGTTAAGACAAAAACTCTGATTAACAGGAAAAGATGCTTTTTAAGGGCCGTTCACACACAAGACGATTACTGTAACGATAATGATAAAGATATAGTCACACCACAACTAGTGCTGGGACACGATTCATCACATCCAAAATAAAAGTGTGTGTTTACATAATATATGTGTGTGTACTGTGTATAATTATTTTGTATATATAATATACACACATGCATGTGTATATATCTAAAATAATTTTTTATTTATATATATTTATGTTAAAGCCACACCGCGGAACTTTTGCGGGCGCTAGGGGCACTAGACCTGGAACTTTCACGTCTAGCGCCCCTAGAGGCCACAAGCGCCGCAGCACTGTCGCAAAAGTCTAGAAGACAGTATATCAGAGCCTATGGTCACGTGACGGCCGTAAAGCGATACGTTCTCCAGGTCACATGACCTGTTCAACGACGGTCCGTCTCCTCCAAACTTACATAGGCGGTATTTCAAGAGGGCAGCCCCGCTCGGAGCATTAATAGTGTCAAACGCTGTATATTGGCCTGAAGAATCATTTAAAATAACTCGTATGCGTCAACTCTTTAGGTCACAAAGTCCACGGTGTGGCTTTAATATATATATAATATAAATTATATATAAATATACAAACAGTATATACATGCAGATATTTATTAAAATATATACATGCATGTGTGTGGATTTATATATACAAAATAATTTAAAGAGTTATGAAGAGTTATGAAGGGTTATGAATGGTTATGAAGGGTTTGAAGAGTTATGAATGGTTATGAAGACTTATGAAGAATTATGAAGGGTTATGAAGAGTTATGAATGGTTATGAAGAGTTATGAAGGGTTATGAAGACTTATGAAGAATTATGAAGGGTTATGAAGAGTTATGAATGGTTATGAAGAGTTATGAAGAGTTATGAAGGGTTATGAAGGGTTATGAATGGTTATGAAGGGTTATGAAGAGGTTTGAAGAATTATGAAGGGTTATGAAGAGTTATGAATGGTTATGAAGAGTTATGAAGGGTTATGAAGAGTTATGAAGGGTTATGAAGAGTTATGAAGAGTTATGAAGGGTTATGAATGGTTATGAAGGGTTATGAAGAGGTTTGAAGAATTATGAAGGGTTATGAAGACTTATGAAGAATTATGAAGGGTTATGAAGAGTTATGAAGAGTTATGAAGGGTTATGAATGGTTATGAAGGGTTATGAAGAGGTTTGAAGAATTATGAAGGGTTATGAAGAGTTATGAATGGTTATGAAGAGTTATGAAGGGTTATGAAGAGTTATGAAGGGTTATGAAGAGTTATGAAGAGTTATGAAGGGTTATGAGGAGATATGAAGAGTTATGAAGGGTTATGAGGAGATATGAAGAGTTATGAAGTGTTTTGAAGAGTTATGAAGAGTTATGAAGGGTTATGAGGAGATATGAAGAGTTATGAAGGGTTATGAAGAGTTATGAATTGTTATGAAGGGTTATGAAGTGTTATGAGGGGTTATGAAGAGTTATGAAGAGTCATGAAAGGTTATGAAGGGTTATGAAGAGTTATGAAGGGTTATGAAGAGTTATGCAGGGTTATGAAGGGTTATGAAGAGGTTTGAAGAATTATGAAGGGTTATGAAGAGTTATGAATGGTTATGAAGAGTTATGAAGGGTTATGAAGAGTTATGAAGGGTTATGAAGAGTTATGAAGAGTTATGAAGGGTTATGAATGGTTATGAAGGGTTATGAAGAGGTTTGAAGAATTATGAAGGGTTATGAAGACTTATGAAGAATTATGAAGGGTTATGAAGAGTTATGAATGGTTATGAAGAGTTATGAAGAGTTATGAAGGGTTACGAATGGTTATGAAGGGTTATGAAGAGGTTTGAAGAATTATGAAGGGTTATGAAGACTTATGAAGAATTATGAAGGGTTATGAAGAGTTATGAATGGTTATGAAGAGTTATGAAGAGTTATGAAGGGTTATGAATGGTTATGAAGGGTTATGAAGAGGTTTGAAGAATTATGAAGAGTTATGAATGGTTATGAAGAGTTATGAAGGGTTATGAAGAGTTATGAAGGGTTATGAGGAGATATGAAGAGTTATGAAGGGTTATGAAGAGTTATGAATGGTTATGAAGGGTTATGAAGTGTTATGAAGGGTTATGAAGAGTTATGAAGAGTTATGAAGGGTTATGAAGGGTTATGAAGAGTTATGAAGGGTTATGAAGAGTTATGAAGGGTTATGAAGGGTTATGAAGAGTTATGAAGGGTTATGAAGAGTTATGAAGGGTTATGAAGAGTTATGAAGGGTTATGAAGGGTTATGAAGAGTTATGAAGGGTTATGAAGAGTTATGAAGGGTTATGAAGAGTTATGAAGGGTTATGAAGGGTTATGAAGAGTTATGAAGGGTTATGAAGAGTTATGAAGGGTTATGAAGGGTTATGAAGAGTTATGAAGGGTTATGAAGGGTTATGAAGGGTTATGACCGGGCCTCTATGATGTGTTCGACTCGCTGTGACGTGTGATCTCGCCTCTCACAGGTTTGTGAAGGAGAAACGACCGACCATCTCCCCGAACTTCAACTTCCTGGGTCAGTTGCTGGACTTCGAGAAGAAGCTGAGGAGCGAGAGAGTCAGGCCGAGAGCGGGTGTGTGTGACGAGCAGAAGTGTGTGTCGGAGGAGCCCGGCGTCTCCGAGGAGCATCTGCTGACCCGAGCGCTCTGCGGTCTGACGCTGGGAGAGGACCTGAAGGAGAGCAGCCGACCCAAACGCTCCTTCTCCCTCGACATCACGACCTACAGCGAGTCTGGAGCAACCCTTCCCTGCCAGTTCTCTCCGGTGCAGGAGCTTTCAGAACAAAACACCCCGGAGCAGAGTCCGGGCGGGAATGTGTGTGTGCCGCTGGACGGGAGTGTGTGTGTGCCGCGGGACGGGAGTGTGTGTGTGCAGCTCCAGCGCAGCGAGAGCATGGATGAATCCCCGTCAGCCCCAACACACTCCGCTCTGCTGAAGGGATGGCACTCGGACCTGGTGCTCGGCGGCTGGTTCCTCTCGGACTCGGCCCGGTTCTGCTCCGGCTCGGCTCTGGGTCGGGAGCCGGTCAGGAGACGCGGGCGGTCAGGAGAATCCCGAGACTCCCGGGACTCCCGGAGGAGCTGGCACGAGGAGAGCAGCTTCGAGAAGCAGCTGAAGCGCAGGAGCTGCCAGATGGAGTTCGGAGACGGCGGGTCCGAGACTCGACCCGGAGAAGAACTGGGAACGACCGGCACACAGGCCAGCTTCTCTGGCAGCATGGAGATCATACAGGTTTCCTGAGGACTGAAGTCACTCAGTGTCGACCAAGCGGAAGCCTTCTCTCTCTCTCTACACTGAGTGATTAAACTGCAGTTCATGGACTGGCCACTAGAGGCCGGCTGCAGAAGAGACTCAGTCCCATAGACTCGCATGTTAAAACGCTCAACTTTACAGCAGAATAAAACATGTTTACAGTCTAACGCAAAAAGTGGTTTTGATCTATAAAGATAATTTTGCTCTTCATGACGACTGTGGGGCGGGTGAATATTTTTATAACTCATCCATTTAAATTATATTAAGCCTTAAAGTTCTGCATAATTAAAGGCGTGGCCACTTGAGTGACAGGTGGATTGCCGCTGATGTCACTGCTAGCCGTTTCTCTGCTGTCTGTTAGCGTCACGTCACCTCAGCTAATCCGCCTCGCTGCACATGTTCGTTTATCTGGGAGTGACGCTGCCAAGATGGCGACGGCCGGCTCCGCCCACTTCGGGGTTCAGAAGGTCTCTTCAGAAACACTACGGGTGACACACACACACTACGCCCAGTGTTTTACACAGACTATGGTGTCAACACACGGACGCTTGCTTCGTTTGGCGTTTGCTTCTCTCATTTGAACGCTGGATATCCAGTACCTCAACAATCCGAATGAAGGCAAGACAGTACAGCCAACTAGGGTAAAAAACGTAAAGATTACACTCTTTTAGTCTTGATGATGTTTCAGGCTCTACTACAACTTGAAAGTTGATTATTCTCCTCATATTCTCCATTGTTGCGGCTCCTCTCTTCCCAGTCTGTCAGTAACGCTCTGTTCACTTCCTGTCTCTATGAAGCCCCTCCTCCTGAAAAGCACACTGTGCTCTGATTGGTCGGCTGGATCAGTGTGTTGTGATTGGTCGAGCGCTTCGAGTGTGTTTGGGAAATGTCCCGCCCCTTTCCATAATCGCCAGTTTAACACACTACTAACTCACTCAACCAGGCCCCGCCCCTTTATTCTGCGCATTAATTATTATAATGAGGAATATTGTGACGTGTTCGTTCCCGGAAGAAACTCAAGATACAATGGAGGCGTTTCAGGAGTTCAGGAACACTGACTCTGATATAGAGAAGAGCTGGAGCTTCTTCATCATCACACACTGGAGAGATGAAGACGAGGAAACACAATATGATCTTTAACAAACAGATTTACTCTTATAGATGAAGGTTCTTTATTAGCTTCGATTATTCGAGCCTTAAACATCTGTCCACTGCACAAAAGGTTTTGTAGATTATTAAAATGTTCTTTGCACTTATAAAAAAAATATTATTTTAAGAACTTCTTTTAAAAACCTTTATTTTTAAGAATGTTGCATCTCTTCCACAGTTGGTTTAATACATTAAGCACTTTTTGAATTACAAGTTTTCTGAAATGTTGTTTGAATATGCAAATGAGGCATTAAGTATGCAGTAAACTCTGTAACGAGTTAAAGGTTCTTAATGTGCGGATTCCTCTCTTCATCAAAATACATTTTCATGTTCTTAAGAATCTAATGTTGTATAAATCATCAGGTGAATTATAGATACAGAAATGAAAGCTTAAATCTAGCGATGTGTGAAGAGTGGGTCTGCAGTTCTGGAGCTCTGAGGCTGAGGGGCGTGTCTCTGTGTGGGTCATGAGCTCAGGAAGTTCTGCATCTGGAGAATCACACACACACATCGTCATCATCGTCATCAGGCTCTTATGACATCAACAGTCTCAGTGTTTCTCACCGGCCGTCAGTTAGAAGATTAGATTCATCCAAACCCTTCTGACCTTCCTCATGAGAAACTCTTCATCATCACCCTCTTCATCACCCTGAGAAACTCCTCTTCATCACCCTCAGGAACTCCTCTTCATCACCCTCAGGAACTCCTCTTCATCACCCTGAGAAACTCCTCTTCATCACCCTGAGGAACTCCTCTTCATCACCGTGAGGAACTCCTCTTCATCACCCTGAGAAACTCCTCTTCATCACCCTCAGGAACTCCTCTTCATCACCCTGAGGAACTCCTCTTCATCACCGTGAGGAACTCCTCTTCATCACCCTGAGGAACTCCTCTTCATCACCGTGAGGAACTCCTCTTCATCACCCTGAGGAACTCCTCTTCATCACCGTGAGGAACTCCTCTTCATCACCGTGAGGAACTCCTCTTCATCACCCTGAGGAACTCCTCTTCATCACCCTGAGGAACTCCTCTTCATCACCCTGAGGAACTCCTCTTCATCACCCTGAGGAACTCCTCTTCATCACCGTGAGGAACTCCTCTTCATCACCCTGAGAAACTCCTCTTCATCACCCTCTTCATCACCGTGAGGAACTCCTCTTCATCACCCTGAGGAACTCCTCTTCATCACCCTGAGGAACTCCTCTTCACCCTGAGGAACTCCTCTTCATCACCCTGAGAAACTCCTCTTCATCACCCTGAGGAACTCCTCTTCATCACCCTGAGGAACTCCTCTTCATCACCCTGAGGAACTCCTCTTCATCACCCTGAGGAACTCCTCTTCATCACCCTGAGGAACTCCTCTTCATCACCGTGAGGAACTCCTCTTCATCACCCTGAGGAACTCCTCTTCATCACCCTGAGGAACTCCTCTTCATCACCCTGAGGAACTCCTCTTCATCACCCTGAGGAACTCCTCTTCATCACCCTGAGGAACTCTTCAGTCTGCACTGCTTTCTCTTTCATTGGTGCTTTAGTGTGAATCACACAGTGTTTGTGTTTGTGTTTGTTTCATTCAGACTCCTGAGACTGGAATCATGGGAAATACTGACCTGTGATCAGTCTTGTGTAGGTGTGCATTGCAGGTTTACCTTGTTAAAGGGTCAGAGGTCAGAGGATCAGCTGCATCATGCATCGATCATGGAGCGCTTTCACCAGAAACAGGAACGTTTGGTTGGATGTTTGTTGTAAAGTTTTTTAATGTTTCTACTTGTTTCAGAACACTCAGAGAACATTTAAAAGCAACGTTACCATAATGTTTGAAGCATGAGAACTGTGTTTGAACGCTCGGAGGACTTTCATAACGTTGGACTTCATGGTAACGTTAGCTAACCGTTCTCACACCTGCTCGTGTTCACACCTGAGCGATCTCACTCTGATCTGGATTGAAGAGAAGGACAGAATCAGAGTTTTAAAGCTGTGAAAGTGAATCAGAAGCAGCGACTGAATCCCGACTCTCTGAATCATGCGGTAATGACTCGTTAATCATCGACGGACCTCAAATCTACAGTGATCAATGTTTATTTTTTACAATAGAGTCAAACGACTGATGATATAATCATTCTTGAGGCAGATCAGCCATTATTTTTATGAAACAATGATTCGGTGTGTTTGTGAAGGAGCAATTATTGATCTGTGTATTGATTGCTGAAATAAAACACACGTGGTACTTGAACATGTTTGACTGTCTATCCAGAACAGACACTTTATAATTAGCACATAAAACTGTGAATGGGTTGCAATACATTATAACATACACTGAATAATACAATGATCAACGATAAAAACGTAATTTAACTGTGTAAATAGTGCAGTCATAGACATAATATACATAGACGCCCTATTGGCCGCTTTGGAACGTTGCTGCGATACGTCAACGCGTCCGCCATTTTGTGGAGGGCAAGACTGCGCTGTAATCAAATGCAAGTAAACTGCTGAGCTGCGGTTTTTCTGTATAAAAACCAAAAAAAAATACATTTATCAACCGATTTCGGTGGTTTGTATGTGGTGTACAAAAAAAGTTCCATCTGTAGTTAGTTAAACTCTCGATGGATAGACTTATATATTTTATTTTTTTTTTAATAAGGAATGGCCAAAGCTCTTGTCATGTATTTAGCTTTTCATTCTTGGATAAGAATTGTGAACACCCCCATACTGAGATATAATTTAATTTTCACATTAAATTAAATAAAGTTTCTTATTGTGGGAAAAGCATATTCTGTCATTGACCCGATTTTAGCAATAACAAAGATAACTGATGGATCATTTTATGGTAATATGATATGGTACAACTACAGTGCAATGCAAATAGTAAATATAAGATAAAGTGAGAGGTAGGCTAATAGTAAATAGTTTAGTCAATAAAATAAACAAACAGTATACAGTAAATAAAATAGTAATGAAAAGTATAATTATATAATATCATATGTACTAATATAATAATAATAATAATATATTGATAATAGCATATAGTTTATGTATACTATAATAATAGCAGTAGAATATGAAATATCAATTACAGAATATAGACAATAAAAAATAATAGGTTAAATAGTTACTATGAATAGTAAAATAATTTGACAGCATAACTATAATAGATTGATAATTGTAAGTGGTATATTATTATAATAACAATAATAAATAATGTAAATTTATACATTTTAAAATATTATTACATAGGCTATATAAAATAAAATGACGCAACCCTGTCTCTTTTTGTTAAATTTCAGTTTTTAAAAGGTATAAGAAGCTATACAAATCAAGAAATAAAGTAAACGACCCAGTCAAACATACAGCAGGCTACACTGTTATAATAGCCTAAATATATTAAGTTATGAAACTTCACTTTGCCCTCAGCCAAAACAATCTGCCAAGGAACAAATTATAGATTAATGAAACCAAAGATCGCCCGTTAGATATACACAAGACGAATTATTCTCACTAGACTGACAGCGACGAACGTCAGAACTCAGAAGCGGTGTACGACATGCACTATAGCCGAGGCAAGGCTGTTCTCGGCGGGGTACATGAGCGCTGAACGCCCGCGGGGATCGCTGGATCTCACAACTCCGAAACCGTCAGATAACATTTTTAAAAAGGCGCTATCTTTATAAATAAACCACAAATTTGAGCTTTAAACAACTACATTGTCGACTGAAAAACTCTTAAAACTACATTTCGTGACACAATAACAGTAGTATTTTTAAATTTCGTGGCCTTTCTCCTCTGAAAATAAAAATAGTAAATGAAATGCAACCAGAAACAAATTTTCAGTTTTGCTTGAGAAAGGTAATTCCCTGAGACCTGTTTTCAATTGTGTGGCGATTTGTAAAGCCCCAAGCAGCACAAGAAATAGGCATTTTTCTCAATTCTCGTTATGAGAGGTATGGGAAAGTTGCCCTCCGCAGTATGGCGGCGCCGTTGACGTACGATCCAGCGGCCAATAGGGCGTCTATGTATATTATGTCTATGAGTGCAGTAGCTCTGTACCTGAACAGCACGGCTGTGATTGGGTCGCAGGTGATCACATGACTGACGAACGTCGTTCAACCAAACAGATTGAAGGGCTAAAAGTATGAGCCGTCGATTTACACTGACGTCACTGTGGCAAATGAAGTAAATTCTATTCAGTTCTAATTCACCTTCAGAATTACTGACCGAACGTACGTCTTTAATAATGTTCTTAAAACAGAGGAACGTTATTTATTTAACTTTTTTTTCTCCAGTGTGACTGTCGCCTAGCAACAGAAGCTCGTTTACACGGTGACGTCACGGTCGATGTCCTCAGCAATGCAAATGAGCTGCTGTCAATCAAAAAACACAGAGAGATTATATTATAGTCACTGTGAAAAAGCAATCAGACAACACAACTCTTAATTAAACGATTGATCAATAGATCGTTCTGTTAATCCGATTCTTTACAACGAAGATTCCTCATTAGTGGCTGTTTCTAGCATAGATATAGATACTTAGAATAGATGCCTCATTAGCGGCTGTTTCCAACTAAGATTAGATACATAGATAACTCATTAGCAGTTTTTTCTATATTAGATACATGTATATATAGATATACACAGATATATAGAAGCCTAATAAGCGGCTGTTTCTAACATAGGCTAGATACATAGATGCCTCATTAGCTGTTGCTTCTATATAAGATACATGCAGTGTGCGAAATACGGGGGGGTCCGGGGGGGCTCGACCCCCCCGATTAACCCATGAGACCCCCTGAAAGCCTCAAAAGCAAAATTTGAAGGGGGTCTCAAATTTTACTTAAAAAAATTTAACTGAAAAAAACACCTACTGAAATGTGTTTTTTTTTTTTTTTAATAATAACTTGACACAAACCACTTTTTTGTCGAATAAAGGAGGAGACAACATATTACAGACTGTTTTTACGAGCGTTCATGCTTAAGGTTGCCAGATTTCAATAATTTAAACACCTGTCAGTGGTTTTCTGTTAAAAGAACACGTTTTCTACTCGGTCTTTTCAATAGTATCTGGCAACCATGCGCGCGCTTTCTACGCTGCTGAGGAAGTGCGGATGATCTGAAAACACCTAGTGTGCTGAGTTCAATTCCATCAGAGTTCCACGATCTTCATTTCAGATTTTCTACTTAAATTAAAGTGTCATTCAGTCGGTTTCCGTTCTGTCACGAGCCGCTTGGGTTGTTTGTGTGACTAAATCGGCGAACAAAATGCAGGCTGATATTGTCACATCACGATCGGTCATTCATACTGCAGGCTCTCATTTACAAGTGCACTGATTGCGTGCCATGCTCGATAGACTATATTACCTTAATTATTATTATTTTTTTTCTCGATAGGCTATACCTGGCATGCATTAAGTTGATTGCTCTTGTAAGTGCGCCAGATGTGCAAATTATTGTCATGTCTGCATTGTAATGCACAACTTTACCTCACCTTGTTATAAAACAATGTGCATTCAAACAACTTTAGCCAATGTAACCTCCTATGTCAGTGTTGCTTATATAGCATATGATATTGCATTTGCGTTTGTTTGAAATGTAACATCTATGCAAAATAATCCTTGAATAATTTCCCGTTTCGAATATGTGATTTGTGTATTGTCAACAATAAGCATAAACATTATGCATTTCCATTTTGTAGTGTGGATCATTCATTGCAACAAAAATCAGTTTTCTTATAAAAAAAAACTTCATGCTACTGCCCACTGACATGCTTTTAAAGCTACTGTTGTCCCTTTTTTTGGCCTTCAAAACACCTTAAAATGCACATGTCAAGATCGGGAAAATCTACAATTTTTCCGGGGGGGCATGCCCCCGAACCCCCCTAGCAAGATCATTTTTGGGTCATCTGTATTTATACAACTCTAGCTGCATCGGCCCTGCACCCAATAAAGACAGTGATGCAGTGATCCCTTGAAATATTGTAATGTTATAGGCCTACTGTATATTGAGAAAATTTAGATCGGTATTGCGCAACAATCGGGAGACGGGGACCCCCCCGAATATTGACGGGTATTTCGCACACTGGATACATGTATATAGATATATTTATACACAGATATATATACATAGAAGCCTCATTAGCGGCTGTTTCTAACATAGACTAGATACATAGATTCCTCATTAGCGACTGTTTCTAACATAGATATACATACATAGATAACTCTAGCGGCTGTTTCTAACATAGGTATAGATACCTAGATAACACATTTGCGGCTGTTTCTAACACAGATATAGATACCTAGATGCCTCATTATCGGCTGTTTCCAACTAAGATATAGATACATAGATTCCTCATTGGTGGCTGTTTGTAACATACATAGATAACTCTAGCGGCTGTTTCTAACTTAACTATAGATACATAGATGCCTCATTAGCGGCTGTTTCTAAATAAGATATAGATACATAGATGCCTCATTAGCGGCTGTTTCCAACTAAGATATAGATACCTAGATGCCTCATTGGTGGCTGTTTGTAACATATCTATATTTATGCATAGATAACTCTAGCGGCTGTTTCTAACATAACTATAGATACATAGATTCCTCATTAGCGGCTGTTTCCAACTAAGATTAGATGCATAGATAACTCATTAGCAGTTTTTTCTATATTAGATACATAGATATACACAGATATATAGAAGCCTCATAAGCGGCTGTTTCTAACATAGACTAGATACATAGTTTCCTCATTAGCGACTGTTTCTAACATAGATATATACATAGATTCACCAGTGGCCGTTTCTGTACCGATAGATACATTGATGCCTCATTACTGGCTATTTCTAACTTAGACATAAATACATAGATTCCTCATTAGCAGCATTAGTCGTCCACCATGTTGGAACGGTCAAAGCCAGTCCATGAACACTTGAGAACCAGTTGACTATGCGTCTTCAACCATAGTTATACCACAAGTATGAATATCTATATCTGCAATAGACTTGAACAAATGATTTTCATTGGATTTAATACAAGATGAAGGCATTAGCTAAAACAGTCATTTAAAAGCCTGTAATATTGAGTTAATGTACACATAAAAACACAAACCAACACATTCCCACCTGTGAATGGTTTTCCTGTTTCTTCTGGAATTTAGATCTCTGCGGTTTTTACAACCAGAGGCTGCACAATGTTGTGGCATCTTAAAAAAACTCACTGATTTTTACTGAGTGAGGACATTATCTGAGGCATTGACCTTTTCAAGATGGCAAACGCGTTAACATGACGTCTGGAGTGGACGAATGTGGCATCTACATTATACATCTATGGATTGAACTGTACATGTGAAGCAGCTGCGCCGCCACGTGGACAAATGTGGAACTTCAGAATTTTAAATGTAAAAGTTCACTCAGTTTTATTAAAAAAAGATCATTTCATTTGTTACAACAGCTTATAGTCGTGACTGAATGAGCTGTACACATCTGTTTTTATACAATGTTTTACAAGTAAAGCATGTACAATGTACAAAAACAACTCGAGATAGTGGAGATTTCATGACTGATGAGAAACCAAATGTTGGTCACCTTTGAACACATCCTCGCAAAGAATCAAAATAAAACATGAATAATGACGAGATTCTGTGGTGAATCAATCCTGCTCACTCCTTCAAAAGTGCTTTAGACATTTCTCCCACAATTCCAGCAACGACGTCTGACCCGTGACGCTTTCCACAGAAACAAAGGGTTCAGTGGCGAAAGTTCAACTAAAACCCACGACTGCTGGCGAACCTCCTGACCGAAACAGAGACACGAACGAACTGAACCGCTCCTGTAAAGTGCAGTTAAGAAAACGGAAATGCTGGTGTGAGCAGAATCATAAAGGAACTAAAAACGTGGCGTTACCCAGAAGCCCTTGCAGAACAGGATTGAGATTTGGAACAGCTGTTTGACACACATTCATGATTGTACCGAAGCTGCTATGGGATGAAACGCTAGAGTCGTACCAGCGAGCGATGAAGACTGAGGTGGAGTATCTGTGCTGGTGAGTTTCCCTTCTTTACAGAAGCTCCTGCAGACGAGCCACACACACACACACACACACACACACACAGAGACGACACTGACAGACTCCAGCACACACACACACATCACAGATCCTCTGAGGGGACAGGACAACAGCAGCACTGCAAGGACATGATGACGGGGTTCTTTATAGCTTATAAATACAGTATCTACACAGCATGTGGTACAAAAATAATTGAGCTTTTGTGGGCACTGAGATTTAAAAAAGTGAAAAATGATTCTAAAAAACGCTCAGGCACGAGAAGTCGTGACGCGAGCGAAGGAACGAAGGCCGCTCCAGTTCCCGTTCCGCCTTCGTCACGTGCAGATGAGGGCACATCAGTAGAAAAATAGTAGAAAAATACGAGTACCATGTTGTGATAGCGAGTGGGATCACAGTGTGGTGCTGCTCCAGGCCTGCAGGGGGCGCTGCGCTTCGCCTCGTTTATTTGGCATTGGGTGAGCGTTCGATTCAGAACTCCAGGATTAAGGCAACGCATCACGTCTGTGTGGATTTAATAAATCTTTCTCTTTAAAAAAAAAATGTACAAATTTCTTTTAATACAAAGCTCTATGGCGTAACCAATAAACACTGTATAGAAAATATATAAATATGTTTTCTTTTCTTTTAAAAAATGTACAGGGAGCCGCCAGACCCCCGACGCATCAGAAGACAGAGTCTCGTCTCGAAGTCTCCAGACGGATATTTACACTGTGATGTGGGCGGGGCCTGTGCACAGGGGGTGGGGTTCAGGGTGAGTACAGGTTGTGTGGGCAGGGCCTGTGCTCAGGGGGGGCGGGGCTCAGGACCAGTCCAAGCTGAATGAGGGCGGGTACAGTTGGTGTGGGCGGGGGCCTGCGCTAAAGGGACGGGCTCAGGATGAGTACATGTGGTGTGGGCGGGGCCTGTGGCTCAGGGGGCAGGGCTGGGGATGAGGGGGTGGGGCTCAGGACAAGTCCGTGCAGGGCGAGGGTGGGTACAGGGGTGGGGCCTGTGGCTCAGGACAAGTCCGTGCAGGGCGGGGGCGGGGCCTGTGGCTCAGGGGGCGGGGCTCAGGACGAGTCCGTGCAGGGCGAGGGCGGGGGCGGGTACAGGTGGTGTGAGTAGCTGCGGTCGGTGTAGGGCGAGGGTGGGCAGCTCTCGCAGTTCTCCTCCGCCGACAGGTACTGGCTGCGCGGTGTGGGCGGCGGCGGCAGCGGCTCCGAGTCGTAGTTCACGTCGCTAGCGTAGCCCTTAGCAGCCATGGATGTGGGCGGAGCCCGGCGGCCCGGCGTGTAGTCGCTGTCACACACGTCTGTGCTGCACGGCGTTGTCGGCGGGGCGAAGTGACGATAACTGTACGGCCTGTAGCTGCAGAACACACACACACACACACACACACACACAGTCAAGCGCTGAACACCGTAACACCTCATCATCATCTGTGTTGCGCGGCGTCACCTGTACGAGCGGTGTGTCGACGGGCTGTTGGACGAGTATCCCAACTCCATGGTGTACTGAGACCTGACGGTGGCCGGAGACGGGGGGGGGTTCAGCATCTGCACACACACATCACAACCTCAGATTATTGTTTTCAATAATACTGTAATAAATGTTATATTGTTAGTAAATATATAAAAAAAAATGTACGATACATTTACAGTACATTAACCAACTTTAAAGGTATAGCGGAGGATTTTTTACTTCCGGGTGGATCACCTATACTATTGGTCCTCCTAATTGTCAATCATTCTGGTGAATCAATCAAACTTGTTCAAAAAGTGGAGAGGGCGGGTCTTATCTAAAATTCGGAAAGATCCTCCACTATACCTTTAATACCAATGAATATATCAATACATTTGAATTAGAGGTCTAGTGATATTTGCAGATGTTGTTTATGTTCAACCAGCAACATTACACACTAACTGAAGTTAGAGAAGTGACATCATGATCAACCAGCCCTGACTAGGACACTGACCGGAGGGAAGAACGGGCCCTTGGTGCTGGAGGAGCTGCTGGACGAGGCTCCGGTCACATGAGCGCGGTCGTACGGCGGCCCACTGCTGCCTCCCATGATGCTCAGCGAGCCGATGACAGACTTCCCCCGAGACATGCCTGAGAGAGAGAGAGAGAGAGAGAGACACAGAGAGAGAGAGAGAGAGAGAGAGAGAGAGATAGACACGTGAGCAGCTGCACACACACACACGCACACACGCCTGTACACACACACACACACACACACACACACACGCTCACCTGCACGCACGCACACACACACACACGCTCACCTGCACGCACGCACACACACACACGCTCACCTGCACGCACGCACACACACACACCTGGCAGCGAGCCGCTCAGAGAGCCGGGGTGAGGCACGTATCCCAGAGGCACCGTGGAGGGCCCGTGGACCACGAAGTCGTTGGTCATGGTCTCGCCGTCGTCCTTCATCTGAGGACACAGCACTCGCTGGCACACGAAGTACACGGCGCCCACCACGAACAGCACCAGCACCACGCCCACGATCGAGCCGATGGTGTTACTGGGAGCGAACGACGGCTCTTCTGTCGCGTCTGTGGACACACACACACACACACACACACACACACACACACACACACACACTCCAGTGAACCTGGGTCTCTGCAGGGTTTCACATGTGTTTAATACAACTGAACCCTTCTGTAGATAATACTCAATTACGCTGTTTCTCCATCCCTGAGTTTATGACCTCCTAACCCACCACTCAAGACCTTAACCCCTGCGTGACCTTAACCCCTGCGCGACCTTAACCCCTGCGTGACCTTAACCTAACCCCTGCGCGACCTTAACCCCTGCGTGACCTTAACCCCTGCGCGACCTTAACCCCTGCGCGACCTTAACCTAACCCCTGCGTGACCTTAACCTAACCCCTGCGTGACCTTAACCCCTGCGTGACCTTAACCTAACCCCTGCGCGACCTTAACCCCTGCGTGACCTTAACCCCTGCGCGACCTTAACCCCTGCGCGACCTTAACCCCTGCGCGACCTTAACCCCTGCGCGACCTTAACCCCTGCGCGACCTTAACCTAACCCCTGCGTGACCTTAACCTAACCCCTGCGTGACCTTAACCCCTGCGTGACCTTAACCTAACCCCTGCGTGACCTTAACCCCTGCGTGACCTTAACCCCTGCGTGACCTTACGGACATCTTTTGTCTTCTTCAGTTTTGTTTTCTTGATCACTTTGCCTGTGTTAATGCCAACTGCATACATTTTGGCACAGGTGTGTGTTTATATTGGAATTTTACTATTTCACCCCCATTTCCTTTAAAAAAACTATTTTTCACCAGAAACACACAATAGTTCCTCTCAGGACCTTCAGGACAAGAATGTCCCCTTTGAAACCCATTAAAACTGCAATTTTTAATCCCATGGCCATTTAACTATAAGATGATGCAATCTCTGTTAACAGGCTTTCCTTCTCTTGGCAACGCTTCAGAATTTACAATTTTACTATATTTTACCAGATGTGCCATTTTCTCAGGTTTGGCCTATAAAGCAAACACTCGCTTTATTCCTGTTTCTGCTTCTGTGTATTATAGAGCCAACTGGACAAATTATGCAGCGATACTGTGTGTGTGTGTGTGTGCGTGCGTGCGTGTGTGTGAGTGTGATATTTGAGAGAGAAACTCTACTGCACATCCCAATCCCAGTCTCTGTGTCCCAGTGAGTTTCACTGCATCTACTGGGAGAATCTGGTCCTGCGCTCACACACTCTCTCACTGAAAGCTCAGATTTTAACAACTTGTTTAGATTATGGCTTTGATTTTCTCACAGTTTTAGAGATGAACATGTTTCATAAAATACACATTTTATATAAATTAATGTTCATAAATCATTTTCATAAACTTAAACCGCTATAAGTTTTTTTGGGTTTTACTTTTTGAACATCAACAATAATCAGCCAAAGATCTTCTTTAAGTCTGCGTCCCAAGCTTCACGGTGTTGTCCACTATGGACCCGTGTGTAACTTTCTGTAATGATGCTCAGGGTTAAACTGAAGGACGTACAGCAGCCGATCTCGTCGGAGTTGTCCGTACAGTCGGTGTTGTGGTCACACTTCTTGTGTCGGCCGATGCACTGGCCGTTGGTGCAGGTGAACTGATCCATGGGACAGAACACTGCAGAGAGACGGACAGAAGCGTCAGCAACACAGAACGGTCTGAATCTCATCATCATCTGTTAGCAAACATGTATTCATCACTTCAGTGAGCTTCTGCATTAAATTAATACATTATTAGCTAACTGTGATTTTGTATGTACATTTCTGAAATACATAAGTTTCCTCTGATAACAGAACACTAATGTGGACTCGTGCACTTTCTGTAAAGCTGCTGTGAAATGATGTGTGCTGTGAAAAGCGCTGAAATAATAAACATGAATTGAATTGAAAATAATCAAATCTCACTGCAAATGTCTGGTTTTCCAACAGTAAACATTCTTATATCAAGATACATTTACTGGAAAACACAATGACTGTAGAAATGAAGATATTAAAAGCAGGACGAGTTACACACGCCAAGCCTTTATTCTACAGCGCTCTTCACAAGAGTGTTTCAGCTTTACAGAGATAACAGCACAGTAATGCAGCAGAGTTTGTTTCCAGAAGAAAATAGTGTCAGTCCAGCTAAAGTAAGTTCAGTGATGGTTCATTTTTGTTGTAAACAAGTTATTATATATATAAAAGAGCGTCTCGTGGCCTACATTATTTTAAATATATCAATCCAGTGACAGAGTTCAAGCATATTCATCTACAATAATTCTGTTTTCAGCTTCAGGATCATGAATATTGTTATTCTGGTGTCTCTAATGTCCTGTGCTCTGGGTTTCCAAGACTATTCATTTGCACCCACAGTGTAATATCCAATTTAGCATTATCGTGACACCGCTGTATCCTCTGCTCCTCCAGTGAGCGCCTCCTGATCTGAGAGTGTCTAGAGCTCCTCACCTTCACACTTGGTCTCGTCGGACCGGTCCTGGCAGTCCACGTCCCCGTTGCAGCGCAGAGAGAGATGCACACACTGCCGGCTGTCACACTGGAACTCCTCGTCGGAACACACCGGACACTCGCGCTCGTCGCTGCTGTCGTCACACTCCGCGAAGCCGTCGCAGCGCCAGGCCTGAGGGATGCAGTCCACCTCACCCGACACACACGAGAACTGCTCAGGTGAACAGGTGGGCGGCTCTGCGGAACACACACACACTGTGAGAGAGTGTAAGAGTGTGCGTGCGTAAGTGTGAGAGTGTGTGTGTGTGTGTGTACCTCCACAGGAGAGCTCGTCCTGCAGCAGCACCAGGTGAACGGGACACGAGCAGCGAGTGGTTCCGTCTCCCTTCACGATACAGATGTGAGAGCAGCCGCCGTTATCAGATGTGCAGGGGTGTTTATCTGCACAAACACACACACACACACACACAGAGATCAGCTGACAGGATCAATACTCACTCACTCACGCTCTCACTCTCGCACGCTCACTCACTCACTCACTCACTCTCGCACTCACTCACTCACTCACTCTCGCACGCTCACTCACTCACTCACTCACTCTCGCACGCTCACTCACTCACTCTCGCACGTTCACTCACTCACTCTTGCACGCTCACTCACTCTCTCACTCACTCTCGCTCACTCTCGCACGCTCATTCACTCTCACACGCTCACTCACTCACGCTCACTCTCACTCACGCTCGCTCACTCTCGCACTCTCACTCACTCGCTCGCTCACTCACTCACTCACTCGCTCACTCGCTCGCTCTCACACGCTCACTCACTCGCTCGCTTGCTCACTCTCACTCACTCGCTCACTCACTCACTCACTCTCGCGCTCACTCACTCTCACTCTCACTCACTCTCGCACGCTCACTCACGCTCACTCACTCTCGCACTCGCTCACTCACTCACTCACTCGCTCACTCACTCTCACTCGCTCGCTCTCACACGCTCACTCACTCACTCGCTCGCTCTCACACGCTCACTCACTCACTCTCGCTCACTCACTCTCTCACACACGCTCTCTCGCTCACTCACGCTCACTCACGCACGCTCACTCGCTCACTCTCGCACGCTCACTCTCGCTCTCTCGCTCTCTCGCTCACTCGCTCACTCGCTCACTCGCTCACTCACTCACTCACTCACTCACTCACTCACTCTCGCACGCACGCTCACTCACTCACTCACTCACTCACTCTCGCTCACTCACTCTGGCACGCTCGCTCACTCACTCTCACTCACGCACGCTCACTCTCGCACGCTCACTCTCGCTCTCTCTCTCGCTCACTCACTCACTCACTCACGCTCACTCACTCACTCTCGCTCACTCACTCTGGCACGCTCGCTCACTCACTCTCGCACGCACGCACGCTCACTCACTCACTCTCGCACGCTCGCTCACTCACTCTCACTCACTCACGCACGCACACACGCTCACTCGCTCACTCTCGGACGCTCTCACTCTCACATGCTCACTCACTCACTCACGCTCACTCACTCTCGCACGCTCACTCTCACTCACTCTCGCACGCTCACTCTCTCTCGCACTCTCACTCACTCTCTCTCACTCTCTCTCACGCTCACTCACTCACTCACTCACTCACTCACTCACTCACTCACTCACTCACTCACTCACTCACTCACTCACTCACGCTCGCTCTCGCACGCTCACTCACTCACTCACTCTCGCACGCTCACTCTCACTCACTCACTCTCGCACGCTCACTCTCACTCACTCACTCTCACTCACGCTCGCTCACTCACTCACTCTCGCACGCTCGCTCACTCACTCGCTCACACGCTCACTCTCACACGCTCACTCACTCACTCTCGCGCTCTCACTCACTCGCGCACGCTCACTCTCGCTCTCTCGCTCACGCTCACTCACTCTCGCACGCTCACTCTCACTCACTCTCGCACGCTCACTCTCTCTCGCACTCTCACTCACTCACTCACTCTCGCACGCTCACTCTCACTCACTCACTCTCGCACGCTCACTCTCACTCACTCACTCTCACTCACGCTCGCTCACTCTCACTCACTCACTCTCGCACGCTCGCTCACTCACTCGCTCACACGCTCACTCTCACACGCTCACTCACTCGCTCGCTCACTCTCACTCACTCTCGCGCTCACTCACTCACTCGCGCACGCTCACTCTCGCTCTCTCGCTCACTCACTCACTCTCTCACGCTCACTCACTCACTCTCGCACGCTCGCTCACTCACTCACTCTCGCACGCTCACTCACTCACTCTCGCACGCTCGCTCACTCACTCACTCTCGCACGCACGCTCGCTCACTCACTCACGCTCACTCACTCTCACTCACGCTCACTCACTCTCACTCACGCTCACTCTCACTCACTCTCGCACGCTCATTCACGCTCACTCACTCACTCACTCACTCACTCACTCACTCACTCACTCACTCACGCACGCTCTCGCACGCTCACTCACTCACTCACTCTCGCACGCTCACTCTCACTCACTCACTCACGCACGCTCACTCTCACTCACTCACTCACTCACGCTCGCTCACTCTCACTCACTCACTCTCACTCACTCTCGCACGCTCGCTCACTCACTCGCTCACTCACTCGCTCACACGCTCACTCTCACACGCTCACTCACTCGCTCGCTCACTCTCACTCACTCTCGCGCTCACTCACTCACTCGCGCACGCTCACTCTCGCTCTCTCGCTCACTCACTCACTCTCTCACGCTCACTCACTCACTCTCTCACGCTCACTCACTCACTCTCGCACGCTCGCTCACTCACTCACTCTCGCACGCACGCTCGCTCACTCACTCACGCTCACTCACTCACGCTCACTCACTCACTCTCGCACGCTCACTCTCACTCACGCTCACTCACTCCCACTCACTCTCACACGCTCACTCACTCCCACTCACTCTCACACGCTCACTCACTCTCACTCACTCTCGCGCTCACTCACTCACTCACTCGCGCACGCTCACTCTCGCTCTCTCGCTCACTCACTCACTCTCGCACGCTCACTCACTCTCTCTCGCACGCTCACTCACTCTCGCACGCTCACTCTCGCACGCTCGCTCTCTCACTCACACACACACACACACACACACACACTCACTGTACTCCTCCATGTCGAGCTCGTGTACAGCGTGGATGTCGCTCAGATATGCGATGCGTGCCTGGATCTTGGTTCTTCCTTCACGCGTGACCTTATCGATGCGCTCGATCATCTGCTGCTGCCGGTCGATCCAGTACAGGAAGTTCCCAAACACCGTCAGGCCCACCGGCTGCAGGATGTTCGAGTCCTCAATCACGATCCGATTGGCTCCTGGAGAGGGGGGCGGAGAGAGGGAGTGGTCAGGGACTAAGGGGTGGGGCCAAGGAAAGCAATGGGAAGTGACATTTATTTTTCCTTTCAGTTAGTTTCAGGTATTTTGTTGTGTGTTTGTTTTAGTTATTTTAGTCTACTGAAATAAAAATATGAATTATGTAGACTAAAATAACTATAAACATCACAAAATCACAACAAAATTACTGAAACTAACTAAAATTCAAATAAAAAATATATGTCATTTAACTCTTTTGTGTCTCGTCCAATGAGTGATTTTAGAACATTAATTTAAACTAAATAATGCAACATTTGGACTTGGCAACTAGCAGAAATGAAAGAGGTTTTTTTTAATATACTTTAGTTAAACTTTTTTGAAATAAAGTTTATGTCTGTAGTTTCATTTAACTGTAATAACCCTGAGCCGTTCGTCACATGGTTTCTTGGAAGTGTTCTTCATTAAAAACATCAGATGTGTGCAAGTATTGCACATCTATCTATAAATTACAGGAACGTGTGTGTGTGTGTGTGTGTGTGTGTGTGTGTATGTGTATTCGCATATCTCTCGAACCGTTATTCCTATGGATTTCAATCTCGACAGGTGTCTCGCTACTTCAATCTCGACAGGTGTCTCGCTACGGGCACGAGTAAGTGCAGTGCCAAGTTTGACATTGTTTGGATTAGAAATGCTAAAGATATCAGTAAATATATATCAGTAAAAGAAGCACACACTGGCTTTTTCCGCTTACAGAGAGGGTTGGAGAAAGCAGCGGAGCTTCAGTAGCTCTGAGTTCCCTGTGTATCGTGTAGTTCAGTCTTCCACATTCATTGTATGTCATTATGTCAGTATCAGTATTTGCTCTCTTCCATGCACAAATAAAAATGTCACTGAACTTTTGCTGTGTAATTGTAACAATGAGCACTCAAACACACCAAACCAACAATTACTAAAAACACACACAAAAACTGATTTTGCACTAGTATGTATAATTATATATGTTCATATAGTTTCTCTTCATGTATGTGTGTATAGGTATATGACATGTATACGCATGTATAATTTGTATGTATTTTTATCAAGTTAATCTTATGTAGTCATTTAATTGATTTATTTTCCTCTTTCCTCACGTTGACATGTCTTTATTTCCATATTCAGTACAACATGTCTGACTCGTAACATTCAGGAATGAGGGCAACATGAAGATTCAACATATCCTTTTGCTGTGAATGGTTCCTTGTTTATGTAAAGCTTAATACAGAAAAAAACAATAATTAAATAAAACATCAGGCGTGTGCAGGCGGAACACGGTGTCTAGCGACTGATCGTCACGTGATCATGCATGACCTTTGACCTCACCGGACAGGTCGCTGCTCTCGATGCGCCGCAGGTCCATGTCGACCCAGAAGAGTTTCCCCAGCTCGTTGTCGATGGCCAGAGCGACTGGTTTCCCCAGATTGCTGAAGAACAGAACCTCTCGCTCCGTCCCGTCCAGAGCGGACCGTTCGATCTTCGGCGAGCGCTCCTGCAGATTCGTGAAGTACATGTACCTGTGGACGAGACGGCACACGCTGAGGTCACATGACAGCACACGCTGAGGTCACATGACAGCACACGCTGAGGTCACACTAGTAGAGCTATCCCTGTGAGCAGCGGCGCTCACCCTCGCTCAGGATTGACCACGATGGCGCGCGGTTTGTCGTGTTCTCCGCGCAGCACCACTCCGACCCGCGAGCCGTCCAGGCGTGTGACGTTGATGACGTTGGTGACCTCGCTGGTCCAGTAGATGAAGCGGCTGTAGACGTCGATGCTGAGATCATAGGGCTGGAGACCGAGACTCTGGCCACCGGACACCACCGTCACACTCTGAGGAACAACACACACACACACCAGACCCGTCACACACACATCAGACCCGTCACAAAATGGCCGACACCCGATACAGTGCACTATATAGTGTACAGGGAGCGGTTTCGGACACAGCTCATGACTAAAACTAAGTCAGAATGCGCTTGACCTGGTTTCCGTCCTCCTGCGCGCGGCGGATGAGGTTCTGCTTGGAGTCGATCCAGTACAGGTGCCGGTCCAGCGGGTCGTAGTCAACGGCGCGCACGTTCCTCAGGCTGTGGATGGGCAGGATGATGTCGGGACTCTGGAGCTCGTCGATCACCATGCGGTTGATGGCCGTCTTCTGACTGAACAGCAGGAATGATGTGGGAGCTGATGGACAGACAGAGTCATGTGACCTCTCATCATCTCTAACAAGCACAGTTAAGCGACCTCAAACGCGCTCTAAACCTACAGTGCAGCGTAGGGCTGGGCATCGGGTACTTGTTATCGATTCCTTTGTGAGCATTTCAATATGAGTTTAAAACATTCAAGCGCGAGAGACTCTGTGTTCATGTGTATCAGTATAATGGATCAGTGCAGCTCTTAAAGTGACAGTAGGGCTGTACTCAACCAAAGAAAATCTTGGTCGACCGAAGTCCTGAAATTTTCGACTAGAAATCGACTAAAATCGACTAAAAATGACGTTAGAAAAAAAACCCGTTAAATTAATTAGATGCGCACTGTGCGCAGGACTTGGTAGCCTTGTTGTCCGCCTAAATGAATTATAAATAAACATAAACAACTAGTAGGCTATTTGCAGTATATTAAATCGTTTTTGACCTAATTATTTTGCACTGAAATGAGTCTGACACTCGAGTTTGTCAGCTCTGACGGCGCTGCATCACGTGCACCTGCGCAATATCATAGCTTATGATTTCCGAAAATAGTACTATGTTGTCAACTAGTGATATCATCACAAGAACTGTTGAGGAATATGCAATATAATTTAGACAATTATTTTTGTCATATGTTATAATAAGTTATAACTGTCAGACGCTATCATTTCACCGTGCATGTCCTCGCACCGAGCGAGGCTGAACATGAGCTCAGCGTCGCAGCTGAGACACGAATAGACTATTAATATTAAATTAAAGCTTTTACTCTTAATAAACACAAAAGGCACGTCCACTTTAATAAAAAAATAATATTTATTAAACAAACCAGATCAAGAGCAGAAACGAAATAAAGTGCATAACTGAAAAATAAAGCATCCTAGGCTCAAAACTAACACAACCAACAGCACAGCGCAATTGCGCATTAGGCTCCAAATAAAAAATAAAAAAGTTAGGTTATCACACTAAAACATTGAAATATGCAAATTCTAATATGTTCATATAGCCTACTCAAAACAGACAGGGCAAGCTAACGCAGACAAGTGAGCTTAACGTTACCACTTTTAGATGATATGTCATGTTTGTCGTCAAGCTGTGGAAAACTGTTGCTTGCAAACTTTACATTCGACCTTTTTCATGTTATCAATTTTAACAAAATGCTGCCACACTGTCGATTTCTTTGTTGTTGACATGTTAGAAGAGGACTGACTATTAAACGCTCTCACAATTAAATAAATAATATTCAGCATCAAACCTTCTAGTTATCGCTCGACGCTCTCTCTTGGGTTGGACTAATCCAAAAAAGGTGAAAACAAGGGGGGTGTTTTGAAGACAGACTGTTACAGTGAAACAAGGGTACTCTGAAAACACCCCCATTAGCAGTTAGTGCTTTCCACCTGATGAAATGAGCGCGCCTCAGCGCGGCAAAACTGATGAAATAAACGCGGCAGAAAATCGACCAATCAGAATTTTGGTCGAACCAGAACGTATCGACCAACTAATCGACTAATCGACTAGGGCAGTACAGCCCTAAGTGACAGCAGCCTAATATTCCCACTCTATAATAACACTAATATTTCAAACGATACCCAACCCTAGCGCTGCGCGAGATTGGCCGCCTGATAAAGCAGTAGCACCTCACTGCAGTACACGAGATCCAGGGGGCGGAGTTGGATCCAGATCTAAGGGGTGGAGATGGGTAGGTTTAGGTATATGTAAGGTGGGAGGAGTTGGATCTGAATCCAACTCCTCCCCTTGGATTTCGTGTTCTGCACTGAGGACCATCTCTGCTAAAGCACTCACCGCTGCAGGTCTTGTTGTCGTGGTTGAGCGAGTAGTGCGCGGGGCAGCCGCACACGAAGCCTCTGACGGGCACGGCGAGGCACAGGTGAGAGCAGTGGCCGTTGGTGGAGGCGCAGGCGTTCCAGCCGGCCTGGCGGGACGAGTGGAACACCAGGATGTCCATGACGTAGTCCAGGTGCCCCTGTATGATGGTGCGGTTCTGCCCGCTGGTCTTGTTGGCGCGCTCGATGCTGCGCTGGCTCCAGTCCGTCCAGTAGATGTAGTCCTGGTACTGGGTGAGTCCGAACGGGTGCGGGAGGTCGTCGGCGATCACCTCGCGCTCAAGACCTGAGGACCAGCACATCATCAGAACGGACAGACGTAAAGGGGCGGTTGATCATGATGTCACTTTTCTAGCTTTAGTTAGTGTGTAATGTTGCTGACTGATCATAAACAACATCTGCAAAGTTACAACACTCAAAGTTCAGAGCAAAGGGAGATATTCACTTTTACAGAAATCACTTTTTAAGGACTACAACAAACGGCTGGTAGGAACTATGTTGGTGACGTCACTAACCCTAAAATGTACATAAACCCCGCCCCCGGAATACGATTTAGAGATTATCATGACAGAATATGCTAATCAGTGACTGGAAGTTAACTCCACATCAGCTGCATAAATTCATCAACTAACCGTTCAGAAATGTCCTGTTGCTTCTTCATGTTGTCAATTCTTGAGTCTCTCAATATCGGTCCGACTCGAAATGTTCAGTGTGTGTGTGTGTGTGTGTGTGTGTGTGTGTGGTAAAAGGACATAAGCTGTTGTAGCTCCGCCCCCTGTGCCGGGAGCAGCAGCTCATTTGCATTTAAAGGGACACACACAAAAACGGTGCGTTTTTGCTCACCCTCAAAAAGTGAAATTTAAACATGCTATATAAAAATATCTGTGTGTTATTTTGAGCTAACCCTTCACACACACACTCTGGACATCAGAGACTTATTCTACATCTTGTGAAAAGGACATTATAGGACCCCTTTAAATTTAACATTTAAATGATTCATCTATATGATAATCATTTTACTATGTAATAATAAACATGTATTAAGCATGATTTTCTTCACACTAAACTCCGCAGGAAGCGTGCGAGGTTTACCCATCATGTTGGAGGACTCGATGAGTGTGGTGTCCAGGTCGGTCCAGTAGAGCCGGCGCTCCGCGTAGTCGATGGTCAGTCCGTTCGCTCGGCCCACGTTCGGCACCAGCGTGAGGCGTCCAGAACCGTCCATCGCAGACCGGTCGATCTTCGGCCGCCCACCCCACTCAGTCCAGTACATGAAGCTGAGAGAGAGAGAGAACGAGTGTGAGACACACACACACCCCTCGGCCGGGTCCAGTGCCAGTGCTCGAGGGCTGACACACACACACACACACACACACACACACACACACTCACCCCTCGGCCGGGTCCAGTGCCAATGCTCGAGGGCTGTCCAGGTCCTTCCACACTAGAACCTGTCGGTGCTGCCCGTCCAGTTTAGCCACCTCGATGCGGTTGGTCCCAGTGTCGGCCCAGTACAGGTTCTTGCCCAGCCAGTCCACAGCCATTCCCTCGGGATAGTCCAGGCCGAACTCCACCACGTGCTCCAGAGCGCTGCCGTTCATGAAGGCCCGACTGATGGTCTGAGGACACCAGAGACACGTCAGTGCGTGAGCGAGCGTGTGTGTGTGTGTGAGAGAGTGTGAGGGAGTGAGGGAGTGAGAGTGAGTGAGAATACAAATTTTCAAATAATTATTATTTTGACTTTGATATTTTAGTTTTTTTTTGTTTTTTTTTAATAAATGTATTCATGCATTTGTTTACTGATTAATTGTATTGATTATTTGTTCATTGCCTATGTAATGGCCAATGCTTTGGCAATACTGTACAAGTCATGCCAATAAAACTCATTTGAATTTGAGTGAGAGAGTGAGAGTGAGGGAGTGAGTGAGTGAGTGAATGAGAGAGTGAGTGAGTGAGTGAGTGAATGAGAGAGTGAATGAGAGAGTGAGGGAGTGAGTGAGTGAATGAGAGAGTGAGGGAGTGAGTGAGTGAATGAGAGAGTGAGGGAGTGAGTGAGTGAGTGAGAGAGTGAGTGAGTGAGTGAATGAGAGAGTGAGTGAGTGAGTGAGTGAGAGTGAGGGAGTGAGTGAATGAGAGAGTGAGTGAGTGAGTGAGTGAGTGAGTGAGTGAGTGAGAGTGAGGGAGTGAGTGAATGAGAGAGTGAGTGAGTGAGTGAGTGAGAGTGAGGGAGTGAGTGAGTGAGTGAATGAGAGAGTGAGTGAGTGAGTGAGTGAATGAGAGAGTGAGTGAGTGAGTGAGTGAGTGAATGAGAGAGTGAGTGAGGGAGTGAGTGAATGAGAGAGTGAGTGAGTGAGTGAGTGAGAGTGAGGGAGTGAGTGAGTGAGTGAATGAGAGAGTGAGTGAGTGAGTGAGTGAATGAGAGAGTGAATGAGAGAGTGAGGGAGTGAGTGAGTGAATGAGAGAGTGAGGGAGTGAGTGAGTGAATGAGAGAGTGAGGGAGTGAGTGAGTGAATGAGAGAGTGAGTGAGTGAGTGAATGAGAGAGTGAGTGAGTGAGTGAGTGAGAGTGAGGGAGTGAGTGAATGAGAGAGTGAGTGAGTGAGTGAGTGAGTGAGTGAGTGAGTGAGAGTGAGGGAGTGAGTGAATGAGAGAGTGAGTGAGTGAGTGAGTGAGAGTGAGGGAGTGAGTGAATGAGAGAGTGAGTGAGTGAGTGAATGAGAGAGTGAGGGAGTGAGTGAGTGAGAGTGAGGGAGTGAGTGAATGAGAGAGTGAGTGAGTGAGTGAATGAGAGAGTGAGGGAGTGAGTGAGTGAGTGAGTGAGGGAGTGAGTGAATGAGAGAGTGAGGGAGTGAGTGAATGAGAGAGTGAGTGAGTGAGAGTGTACCTTCAGTGTGATGTCAGTCCAGTAGATCCTGTTGTCGGTGATGTCGAAGTCGAGCGCTGAGGCCTCCTTGACGCCGGTGAGGGGAATGGCCACGTTGTTGTTGTGCGTCTCGAGTGAGATGCGCCTGATGTCGGTGTGCCGAGAGAACAAGAGGAAGGCCTCGGGGACGATGCAGGAGCTCAGGTCCGACATGAGCTCGAGCCCGATGGGACACGCACACGACACACCCTGGGGCTTATACAGGCACAGGTGACTGCAGCCGCCGTTCGCCAGCGCACACGGGTTCACACCTGAGAACAGCAACACACACATCAACTAACTCTCTCTCTCTCTCTCTCTCTACACTGAGTGATTAAACTGCAGTTCATGGACTGGCCACTAGAGGCCGGCTGCAGAAGAGACTCAGTCCCATAGACTCGCATGTTAAAACGCTCAACTTTACAGCAGAATAAAACATGTTTACAGTCTAACGCAAAAAGTGGTTTTGATCTATAAAGATAATTTTGCTCTTCTTGACGATTGTGAGGGGGGTGAATATTTTTATAACTCATCCATTTAAATTATATTAAACCTTAAACTTCAGTGTAATTAAGGGCGTGGCCACTTGAGTGACAGGTGGATTGCCGCTGATGTCACTACTAGCCGTTTGTCTGCTGTCTGTTAGCGTCACGTCACCTCAGCTAATCCGCCTCGCTGCACATTTTCGTTTATCCGGGAGTGACGCTGCCAAGATGGCGACGACTGGCTCCGCCCACTTTGGGCTTCAAAAGCGCTCTTCAGAAACACTACGGGTGACACACACACACTACGCCCAGTTTTATACAGTCTATGGCAGTGGTTCCCAAACCTGTCCTGCCGGCACCCCAACACTGCACATTTTCTTTGTCTCCCTAATCAAACACACCTGATTCAACTCATCAGCTCATTAAACCCATGTGATAATGACAGGGATTAAAGTGAAAAAAAATCTTCTGACTGAAATTTTTTTTTTAGGCCAAGTCATATTCCTTTAACTTTTTAAATAGTCGAGACCAATAGCGTTTTAAGGGGAGACGTTTTAAACCGCTTTAATATTGCCAGTAGGCGTATTTTAAAAGCTATATTTTAATCTATGAAAACCAGGCATGGAACATACTAATATAATTAATCATTTGCATATATATATATATATATATATATATATGCAAATTATAACACGTTTACACAAAATTTGTTAACACACAAGTAAGTTACTTTTCCCCTTTACTTAACATAAATTGTAAGAATATGACTAATAGTAAAGACTTGTACTAATAAATACAGTGCTATGCATAAGTTTAGACACCCATGCTAAAGTTGACTAAAAAGAGGAATAAAAAATCATCTTTTGGAAATTGAACTTAAAGGTATAGCGGAGGATCTTTCCGAATTTTAGATAAGTCCCGCCCTCTCCACTTTTTGAAAAGTTTGATTGATTCACCAGAATGATTGACAATTAGGAGGACCAATAGTATAGGGTATCCAACCGGAAGTAAAAAGATCCTCCGCTATACCTTTATTGCCTTAATTTAAAAAATTAGGAAAAATCCAACCTTTAAGGACACCAATTTTCTTTGTGAATGAATAATGTATCGTAAATAAATAAATGTTCTTCCTTAAAATACAGGGTGCATAAGTTTGGACACCCCTATGTTAAATTCCCATAGAGGCAGGCAGATTTTTATTTTTAAGTATTTTTTTTATTTATTTTTTTAGGATACTATGAATCCTGATAAAGTTCCCTTGGCCTTTGGAATTAAAATAGCCCCACATCATCACATAGCCTTCACCATACCTAGAGATACTTTCCATAAGATCATCTCTCAATGCAAATCAAACTAGCTATTAGGCTAACTGAAATACAACCATGCCAATCTCTAGGTATGGTGAAGGCTGTGTGATGATGTGGGGCTATTTTAATTCCAAAGGCCAAGGGAACTTTATCAGGATGCATAGTATCCTGGATCCATGAAGTAACTGGCCTTTAAAAATAAAAATCTGCCTGCCTTTATGGGAATTTAACATAGGGGTGTACACACTTATGCACCCTGTATTTTAAGGAAGAACATTTATTTACGATACATTATTTATTCACAAAGAAAATTGGTGTCCTTTAAGGTTGGATTTTTCCTAATTTTTCAAATTAAGGCATTAAGTTCAGTTTCCAAAAGATGATTTTTTATTCCTCTTTTTAGTCAACTTTAGTATGGGTGTCTAAACTTATGCATAGCACTGTAGCATTAAATAGCAGTCCCAAACTAGTTTTTGTTAATACAATGTTGGTATGAGCCACTACAGTCATTTAAAAATATAAAAAATAACACAAAGAAAAATAGTGGCATTTTGGGGTTATATGGAAACGACAGTTACCATGGTGAATACACAATATTAACAATAACTGTTAATGAAACATGGAAACTGGTGAATAGAATGAGAATCATACCTGCATTACTTTTATTTCGTGTAATTTACAACGTAACGGCGTTGCATGCTCGTAGTTTCTTTTGCACTTGATCAGTGAAGCAATACAGCGCGCGCCGCTGAATTTGCGCGTGCAATTGAGTGTGCGCTACGAGAACAGGATAACGGCTGACAGGACAAGAAAGTCCGTTTTTCTGAGGTGAAAAACTTTATTTCAGCGTACACTTATGTCACTGCCTGCCTGGTAGTTCCTATTGTGCTGGGTTTTCTGAAGTAGTCATGATTCGCCTCTCTTAACATAACATGCTCTAAACACGCACGCAGTGTGGAAAAGGAGGAGCGGGGGCGCGGGGAGCAAGGATCACAGCGCAAATTTGAACTATATCGATGTGATATGGTCTAATTCCATATCGCATTTAAAAAATATATCGATATATTTTTTATATCGATATCGCCCAGCTCTACCTGCATTATAAGAGTGTCACTGAAATATAGTTCTACCTCAGCGCTCAGCTCTAGCCTGACATGCACTTTCCGTGAGCGGTAATTGAAAACCCGGAGTGGACCATGAGCGGAGTGATTACAGAGTGCTTAGAGTGGAGAGAGGAACGTGCTTTTGCTCCACTCCAGGCTTTGATCACATCCCCCTCAGCAGGGTGAATACACCTCGTCTTTCCTTAATTTAAGACCTATTCAAACTAAAATTAAGATATTTATTACACTATTTGAGAAATGAAAGCCTATTTACGGCCTTAAAATTATGAAAAGTGAATTTAAGACTTTAAGGACAGGCTGGAACCCGCAATGACGGAAATCCGTCATGGACTTGCTGCAATTAACGGAAATCCGTCGTAGCGACGGAGAACTTTAATCCCTGTAATGAGCTGATGAGCTGAATCAGGTGTGTTTGATTAGGGAGACAAAGAAAACGTGCAGTGTTGGGGTGCCGGCAGGAAGGGTTTGGGAACCACTGGTCTATGGTACTAACACACACACTCATGTGTGTAACGAACTACATCAGTCGTATAAAACAGATCCGGCCTGGACCTTGCTCTCACGACTCTAGTTGGTGGAATTTTCTGCACAGCATCATGGGTAATGTAGTTTTTCACCACACATTTGAATCACATTTTTCTTGGAGATTGAATTAATTATTCAACATCAATAACTATTTTGCATGTGTAGGTGTGTTATAGCAGCAAGCTCCGCCCCCTGGTATGTAGCCCCACCCCCTCACCGAAGGTCTGCGTGACGTAGGTGGCCTTGATGCCCATGTGGTCAGGCAGCTGGTCGATGATGACCTCTTACTCTCACACACATACACACACCCCTGGGCTGAAGTCCCGCCCCCTCACTGTAGCCCTGCCCCCTCACCATAGCCCCGCCCCCTGTGCAGAAGCCCCTCCCCCTCACTGTAGCCCCACCCCCTCACCGAAGGTCTGCGTGACGTAGGTGGCCTTGATGCCCATGAGGTCGGGCAGCTGGTCGATGACCTCTCACTCTCTCACACACACACACACACACACACACCCACCCACCCCTGGGCTGAAGTCCCGCCCCCTCACTGTAGCCCTGCCCCCTCACCATAGCCCCACCCCCTGTGCAGAAGCCCCTCCCCCTCACTGTAGCCCCACCCCCTCACCGAAGGTCTGCGTGACGTAGGTGGCCTTGATGCCCATGAGGTCGGGCAGCTGGTCGATGACCTCTCACTCTCTCACACACACACACACACACACCCACCCACCCCTGGGCTGAAGTCCCGCCCCCTCACTGTAGCCCTGCCCCCTCACCATAGCCCCCCCTCGTGCAGAAGCCCCTCCCCCTCACTGTAGCCCCACCCCCTCACTGAAGGTCTGCGTGACGTAGGTGGCCTTGATGCCCATGAGGTCGGGCAGCTGGTCGATGATGACC
>NC_138224.1:314354-319354 GCF_964197995.2 Scardinius erythrophthalmus | reverse complement strand
CACACACACACACACACACACACACACACTGACCAGCAGCGGTCAGGAGCTCAATCACACTGAAAGACACACACAATCCTGCCAATATATACAAGACAATATAACAATAACAATTAAAAAATGATTTAAAATATGTGCAAATAAAATCAGAAAAAAAGATATATAAAGATTTATTTTTTTTAAATAAATAAAAATAAGAGTTTAAAAAAAAATTAAGATAAAAAAATGAGAAAAATAGGATCAAATAAAATAAGAAAAAGAAAAAAGAAATATTTAAAAAGAAAAGAAAAAGATCAAAATAAATATTAAAATAAAAATAAAGACAGTTCACTCCTGTTTAGTAAAGCCGACAGCAAACAGAAGACGACATCATCCGAGAGCATCATCTGAATAAACAGGAAATGCTGTAAGGCTCGTGCTCAACACTGTATCCATGGAAACAGTGACTGTGGTTACTAATGACACCAGCCACTCTGAATTTAAATGAATGTACAGCAGACGAATGAACAGACCTTTAACCAGCTAACGGTCCTTTAACTACAGCACATACGGTTGCAGTCGAAATTATCCAACCCCATCGCAAATCAGGTTTACTGGCAACATTGACAGACTTACAGCAGTTTGCAACGAACAAATCAAACAAAAGTAAATGAAATAGCTCAGTACAAATGTTTCAAGTTGTTTCCCCAAATTTAACTGAAAATGCAACTTAACTTCTGCAGTCTCAAAATGACTCAACCCCCTGAATAGACTCCCTCAGAACAGCACAAATATGCAAATCAGGAGTTGTCTCACTAATCAAGGGCTTCATTAGCTGCACCAGGTGTGCTAGAGCTAGAACACATGACATATCTGAACTGACGAGGTTTGTTGAGTGTCACGTTCGACTGCATGTTAGAAATATGGCCAGGTCAAAAGCATGGTCCAGTAATTTAAGAGAGGGTATCGTCGCCCTTCACAAACAAGGAACAGGATACAGAAAGATAGCGAAGGCACTAAATGTTCCTAGAGACGCCGTTTGCTCAAAAGCATATAAATAAGCCACATTTTTAGGGATTCTGTTGTGTGGAGCGATGAAACAGAACTGGAGCTGTTCGTCCCTGTGGATCAGCGGTGTGTCTGGAGGAGGAATGAAGCATCAGCTGTGAAGAACACCGTCTACAGTTCAGCATGAGGAGCTCCTGATGCTCTCGGCTGATTTATATCCTCCAGCTCTGGAAACCTGCAGCGAGTGGAGGGATTTATTGATGTATCAGGAGATCCTAGGAGATGATCACAAGCATTCCTCAGATTCAAGCAAGGCTTGGTTGCAGAAGAAGTCCTGGAAGATTAAACAGTGGCATCACAGTCACCTGACCTGAGCCCCATAGAACATCTCTGGTGGGATTTGAAGGCGGTTGCAGAACGCAAACCCAGGAATATCCCTGAACTGGAGGCCAATGCTCATGAGGAACGGGCTCAGATCCCTCAGAAACAGAAGCTGCTGTCTGGTTATGCATCTAGTCTGCAGCCGCTCAGAACAGCAAACGCTGTTGAACCAAGTGCTAAAGATGCTTGCCATGAAGGGGGTGAATTATTTTGAGACTGCAGAAGTCATTAAACGTTGCATTTTCAGTTGAATTTGGGGAAAACACTTGAAACATTTGTTGTGTTGAGCAATTTCTATTACTTTTGTTTGATTTGTTCATTGCAAACAGATAAAAGTCTGTAAATTTTGCCAATAAACCTGATTTGCAATGGGGGTTGAATAATTTCGACTGAAACTGTATAAACATTACTGAAACACTGGAGACACAAGAGCACGTGTGTACAGGAATACTGCAGTGCTTCTGACAAACACTCACTGATTCCTGCATATACACACACACAAACGCACGCACACACACACACACACTCGTCTCTCTGGTGAAATGAAGTTTCCATCTTGGGTCGATCGTGACCGCAGTGCTGTGGCTTTCAGACTCTATTCTAAACGGACCAGAGCCGCAATCGTAACCAGATGTGGGCTGAAACCACAAGCCGACGGGACGAGAGTGTGTGTGTGTGTGTGTGTGTGTGTGTGTGTGTGTGTGTGTGTGTGTGTGTGTGTGAGTGTGTGAGTGTGTGAGTGTGTGAGTGTGTGAGAGAGAGAGAGAGAGAGAGAGAGAGAGAGAGAGAGAGAGAGAGAGAGAGAGAGAGAGAGAGAGAGAGAGAGAGCGGTCTCACCTCGATGACGTCGGTCTTGGCATCGCCCCAGTAAATCTTCCTCTCGGTGTAATCGAGCGCCAGTCCGTTGGGCCAGCCGAGAGATGTGTTGACCAGAACCTGCCGCTCAGACCCGTCCAGAGCCGCACGCTCGATCTTCGGCACCTCACCCCAGTCCGTCCAGTACATGTACCTGCACACACAGGACACATGCTTCAGAACACGGGACAGACGCGCTTCAGCACATACGCTTCAGAAGAGGCTTTAGAACACGGGACAGGCTTCAGAACACGGGACAGACACGCTTCAGCTTCAGCACATGCACTTCAGAACACGGGACAGACACGCTTCAGCACATGCACTTCAGAACACGCTTCAGAACAGGCTTTAGAACACGGGACAGGCTTCAGAACACGGGACAGACACGCTTCAGCTTCAGCACACGCTTCAGCACATGCACTTCAGAACACGCTTCAGAACACGGGACAGACGCTTCAGAACACGCTTCAGAACACGGGACAGACACGCTTCAAAAACACGGGACAGGCTTCAGCACACAGGACAGACACGCTTAAGCTTCAGAACACGCTTCAGCACACGAGACACGTGCTTCAAAACATGCTTCAGAAACACGGGACAGGCTTCAGAACACGGGACAGACACGCTTCAGAACAGGCTTCAGTACACACTTCAGAACACGGGACAGACACGCTTCAGCTTCAGCACACGGGACAAACACGCTTCAGAACATGGGACACACACACCAGCACACGCTTCAGCACACGGGACAGACACGCTTCAGAACATGCGACACACACACCAGCACACGCTTCAGCACACGGGACAGACACGCTTCAGAACATGGGACACACACGCTTCAGAACACGGGACAGACACGCTTAAGAACAGGCTTCAGCACACGCTTCAGAACACGGGACAGACACGCTTCAGCTTCAGCACACGGGACAAACACGCTTCAGAACATGGGACACACACACCAGCACACGCTTCAGCACACGGGACAGACACGCTTCAGAACATGGGACACACACACCAGCACATGCTTCAGCACACGGGACAGACACGCTTCAGAACACGGGACACACGCTTCAGAACACGGGACAGACACGCTTCAGAACAGGCTTCAGCACACGCTTCAGAACACGGGACAGACACGCTTCAGCTTCAGCACACGGGACAAACACGCTTCAGAACATGGGACACACACACCAGCACACGCTGCAGCACACGGGACAAACACGCTTCAGAACATGGGACACACACACCAGCACACGCTTCAGCACACGGGACAGACACGCTTCAGAACACGGGACACACACACCAGCACACGCTTCAGCACACAGGAAAGACACGCTTCAGAACACGGGACACACACACACCAGCACATGCTTCAGAACACGGGAAAGACACGCTTCAGAACACGGGACAGACACGCTTCAGAACACGGGACACACACACCAGCACACGCTTCAGCACACGGGACAAACACGCTTCAGAACATGGGACACACACACCAGCACACGCTTCAGCACACGGGACAGACACGCTTCAGAACACGGGACACACACACCAGCACATGCTTCAGAACACGGGAAAGACACGCTTCAGAACACGGGACAGACACGCTTCAGAACACGGGACACACACACCAGCACACGCTTCAGCACACGGAACAGACACGCTTCAGCACACGTGTGGATTTCATCCTCTGAATTTAAGCTCAATAAAGTCGTCCGTCCATCGGTCATAAACTCCACGGTTGATTTGAATAGCAAACAACTGTTACTGCACGCACCGCAACAGATAAAATGCTGGGTGGAGTCAGCCAATCAAAATGCGGCATGAACTCGACCAATCAGCATGTTCAGCGCCCAAGTCCCACCCCCGAAAGTTCCTGAACTTTGAAAAAGTAATACCTCACAAACTGGGACTTTCTGAGGGGGAAATATTTACTCGGAACTTCATTTAGACACTGATTCCTGTGGTTTAAACACACCCAGCCCAAAGTCCCTAGTTCCTGGAGAAAGTTCCTATGCAAACAAAACATTAAATAAATAAATAAGTAAAAGTGTGTTCACCCGGCGACGGGGTCCAGCACGATGGCTCTGGGCTCGTCCAGCTCCTCTGAGATCAGGATCTTCCTCATGGTGCCGTTAAGCCGGGTCACCTCGATGCGGTCCGTGCCGGTGTCGGTCCAGTACAGGTTGCGAGCGATCCAGTCCACCGCGATGCCGTCGGGGTGGTTGACCTGTGAGGTCACCAGGACCCGCGGGTCGCTGCCGTCGAGCTCGGACCGGCGGATGGCGCGCACCTCGTCGTCGGTCCAGTACAGGTGCCGGTCCACCGGGTCATAGTCGATGGCGATGGCATGCCGGATGTCCTCCGCCTGGAGAACGATGTCGGTGAAGTCCGGCGTGTCCAGAGAGATGCGCCGCAGGTCAGTGCGCCGGGCCAGAAGCAGCAGCTGAGTGGGTCCTGGTGAGGGGCAGAGGTCCGAGGTCAGGGGTTAGACTAAACAAGCTTAGAAATCAGTCAGAAAACATACATTTTCAACATGTTTTTAGGAATAAAATGTTGTATATAGTGTGTGTGAGTGTGTGCGTGTTTGAGAGTATGTGAGTGTAATTGTGTGTTTGAGTGAGTGTGAGAGAGTATGAGAGTGAGTGAGAGAGTGAGAGAGAGTGAGTGTGAGAGAGTGAGTGTGAGAGAGTGAGTGTGAGAGAGTGAGTGTGAGAGTGAGTGTGAGAGAGTGAGTGTGAGAGAGTGAGTGTGAGAGTGAGTGAGAGAGTGTGAGA
>NC_138224.1:279354-306854 GCF_964197995.2 Scardinius erythrophthalmus | reverse complement strand
AGCACTGGAGACGAGCCGAGGACCCGAGCACGCAGGGCTTATGGGTAATCGCTTCAGTGCCTGCTTACAAATCAGACAAAACCACTTCACTATAGTAGTCGTTTATAATGACCATTAATGTCTTTTAACTTATGTTTCATATACTAGTATATAACCGAAGTTAAGATTGGGAATTTAAACATCTCTCATTCTTAGTGGTTTTTTTTTTTAGTTAGCTTACATCGTAGCATAGCATACAGTTATCCGAAATGATTAGAGATAACGGTTCTTTCCACCACCTATACGATATTTTTACACACTGTCAGTCGAAATGTCGCAAAACATTTTAATTTATTTCACTTTAACTATATAAATAATCAGGATAAAAATAGATTATTACAAGAATTAAGAGGTTTGATTGATTACATTAAAGGGGTCCTATAAGACTGTTTGTACTGTACTGTATTTTATTTTATTTTTCTAAACTGTTTTAATTATTCTTATTTCTTTTTATTATTTTAATTTCTTCTATGTAAAGCACTTTGAATAGCCATTGTGTATGAAATGTGCTATATAAATAAACTTGCCTTGCCTATAATGGCCTTTTCACAAGATGTAGAATAAGTCTCTGATGTCCAGAGTGTGTGTGTGTGTGTGTGTGTATGTGTGTGTGTGTGTGTGTGTGTGTGTGTGTGTAGGTTTAGCTCTAAATACCCCACAGATATTTTACACTCTAAATTAAAATTGTCACTTTTTAAGGGGGAGCAAAAACGTGTCGTTTTGTGTCTGTCCTTTTAAATGCAAATGAGCTGCTGCTCCTGGCACAGAGGGCGGAGCTTCAAGAGCTTGTGTGTGTGTGTGTGTGTGTGTGTGTGTGGACATGTTTTTCTACACCGGTGGGGACTTAATCCTGAATGCACACAGACTTATGGGGACTCGTGTCACGTGGGGACCTAAACTGAGGTCCCCATGGGTACAAAAGCTTATAAATCATACAGAATTAGTTTTTTTGAAAATGTAAAAATGCAGAATGTCTCCTGTGATGGGTAGGGTTAGGGTTAGGGTTAGTGTAAGGGGATAGAATATACAGTTTGTACAGTATAAAAACCATTATGTCTATGCAGAGTCCTCACAAAGATAGTGCACAGGACGTGTGTGTGTGTGTGTGTGTGTGTGTGTGTGTGTGTGTGTGTGTGTGTGTGTGTGTGTGTGTGTGTGTGTGTGTGTTAACAGCTCCGATTACCTAACACAGACAAGCACTAAAATGTCAGAAACTGTTCTGCCTTTTATGTTTAAACTGGAGTCGGACAAAGATGGAGCGACTCAAGAAGAAGTGTAGAGCAACAGGACGTTTCTGAATGGTTAGTTGATGAGTTTATGTATCTGATGTGGAGTTGACTATCTTCTAGTCATACATGATAATCTATAAATGGCTCGAGTGGGAACTGAAGATGCCTAGAGTGTGCATTTGTGTTATGAACTGTATTGCATGTGAAAACACGGATGCGACAACTTGAGCTTGAACTCACAAACGCCGCTAGCCCCAACTCACCGGCGGGTCGCTAGCCCCAACTCACCGGCGGGTCGCTAGCCCCAACTCACCGGCGGGTCGCTAGCCCCAACTCACCGGCGGGTCGCTAGCCCCAACTCACCCGCGGCCCGCTAGCCCCAACTCATCCGCGGGCCGCTAGCCCCAACTCACCCGCGGGCCGCTAGCCCCAACTCACCCGCGGGGCCGCTAGCCCCCACTCATCCGCGGGCCGCTAGCCCCCACTCATCTGTGGGCCGCTAGCCCTAACTCAACCGCGGGGCCGCTAGCCCCCACTCATCTGTGGGCCGCTAGCCCCAACTCACCCGCGGGGCCGCTAGCCCCCACTCATCTGTGGGCCGCTAGCCCCCACTCATCTGTGGGCCGCTAGCCCTAACTCAACCGCGGGGCCGCTAGCCCCCACTCATCTGTGGGCCGCTAGCCCCAACTCACCCACGGGGCCGCTAGCCCCCACTCATCTGTGGGCCGCTAGCCCCCACTCATCTGTGGGCCGCTAGCCCTAACTCAACCGCGGGGCCGCTAGCCCCCACTCATCTGTGGGCCGCTAGCCCCAACTCACCCGCGGGGCCGCTAGCCCCAACTCATCCGCGGGCCGCTAGCCCCCACTCATCTGTGGGCCGCTAGCCCTAACTCAACCGCGGGGCCGCTAGCCCCAACTCATCCGCGGGCCGCTAGCCCCCACTCATCTGTGGGCCGCTAGCCCCAACTCACCCGCGGGGCCGCTAGCCCCCACTCACCCGCGTGCCGCTAGCCCTAACTCAACCGCGGCCTGCTAGCCCTAACTCAACCGCGGCCTGCTAGCCCTAACTCACCCGCGGGCCGCTAGCCCTAACTCACCCGCGTGCCGCTAGCCCTAACTCAACCGCGGGCCGCTAGCCCTAACTCAACCGCGGCCCGCTAGCCCTAACTCACCCGCGTGCCGCTAGCCCTAACTCACCCGCGGGCCGCTAGCCCTAACTCACCGGCGTGCCGCTAGCCCTAACTCACCCGCGTGCCGGGTCCAGAGCGATGGCCCTCGGCTGGTCCAGATCCTGCCAGAACAACACCTTCCGGTGCGCGCCGTCCAGCTCCGACACCTCGACCCGGTTGGTCTCGGAGTCGGTCCAGTAGAGCTTGTTCCCGATCCAGTCGCAGGCCAGGCCGTCGGGAGAGGCTAGGTTGGACACGACGGTGGAGGGAGCGCCGCTAGGCGTCGAGCCATTGAAGCGCGTGCGTTTGATGGACTCCTCGCTCACGTCGCTCCAGTAGATCAGATCCTGTGCGAACACGTAATCCAGCGCCGCCGCGTCCTCGAGACCGCCCATCACCACCGTAGCGTTCGCTCGCCCGTGAGCCGCGTCCACCAAACGCAGGTCACGCCGGTTAGCGTACAGGAGCAGCGGCAGGCCTGAGAGAGAGAGAAGGGTCAGAGGTCAAACAACACGATTCTGAAAACATATTCAGGTGTGAAAAGAATCAAATCGGTCTTGTTTTCCAACACTACACATTCTTAAAGCTGACACACTATGACCCTCTTCACCAGCTCAAAATACCAGATCATTTATTACAGCTTGTCAAATTTGCCCCTTTTTGAGTCTGAGCAAAAACACGACGCTTTTGTGTGTGTGTCGCTTTAAATGCAAATGAGCTTTAGCTCCGCCTCCGTTCAGAAGAGGGCGGAGTCTTTACACGAGCTTCAGAAACTCCGGCAATAACAGAACAGGCCAATCTCCCTCATCCAGAATCCCAGAATAACCAGTAGCGAGTGCAGCCTTACGGAGAGACTCAGGAAGAGCTTCTGAATGTTAGTGGAGACATTTCTGTAGTTGTTGTGGAGTTACACTGATCATCTCATCATCATGTTGAACTTCTCCACAAGTGTCCACAGTTCCTGAGGTCTTTATAAGACAGCGGTAGGGCTGTCACTTTTGTGAAAAAATCCTGTTCGACTTTTAAGACACAAGTGTTCCTTGAATCGATTGTAAAATCGATTTTCCATGTCTAAAGACGTTTCCATTTTAAACGGCAAATATGGGCAAATCCACAGACAACTACCAGGCATTAGGACGAACATAAAGAGGGCGCTCGAGACGCGCGCAAGTCAGCAATATTTCTGATGATTTACTGCCGTGAAGTTTCGTGCACAATGACACACAGGAGTGCAACATTCTCGAAAAACAATAAGCAGAGTGGATGCCATAACATCACTGAAAAACATTACTGCAGTCTTCAACATGGCTGTGTTTAGAATTCACAGTTTTGTTGTAAAAAGAGACACATTATGCAGCTATAATCTGCTGTTATGTGTGTGTGTGTCAGATCCTGCAGTCGCTGTGTGACGCGCGTTCGCTGCGGGCGTATCGTGACGAGCTGGACGCGCTTCGAGAAAACACAGTTAAAATCGATTCCTTATTTTCGTTTTCGAAACTTGCGTTGGTTGGTCCGATCGATTGTGCAATCGATTTTCGAACGTAAAGCGACAGCGGTGACATGTTCTGGTCAATAGTGTTCAGTGCTCGTCTGCGCTCAACCACAGAACAGCTTCAGGCTCTGCTGGATCTTCATCAGTGCGTTAGAACTGGTCTCTGTTGTCGCGTGTGGAACCAAATGTCGGCTGGTGTGTGTAAACGTGCAGATTAAGGGCCGGGAATATTATAATAAGATCCTCTTCATACGTCAGAAGGAGAGCGAAATCTGATCGGCTTATTTTCTGTCAGAGAAAGAATCACCAGAACACAGTTACTGGGTTTCACTTTTCACGTTTTCTGTGTCGGTAGAAGCGGACGATTACACGGAGAAACTCAGATTTTCATAATATGTCCCCTTTAAATCAAGATGCATTTACTGAGAAGCTGAAGATATTAAAGGCACACTATGTAACTTTCCACCACTAGAGGTCGCTTATTCACAGGCGTATCCTGATGACACTGCTCTCGCGGTTCTCTGGAGAACACCACGGACTCGGCCAGATATCATGATCCTGGATGACCGGTGATGTATTAAATATTTAATAACGTTACTAAAGCCGTTGGAGCGGAACGAGCCGCTGGAGCGATCGCTAACGAGAGACGAGCGCGACTCACGGATCGTATTGAGCTGTATAACAATGACTAGCTTTCTGTCGATGAATGCATCCAAACAGTTGCGGTCTCATAAAACACGTAATATATTAACCTGTTAAGCTGCAACCCCACTTTTGAAAAATCCCAAGAAATGACATACCCAAACTGAAACAGATACAGTTCATGAACCCTTTGTACTAAAAGCACAAGTATGATCTCATTTGAAAGCTGACACCTGGCAGTTTATTGTAATGTAGAATTAATTATTGTCATAATGACAAAAATTGTTATAAATAGCTTCAAAGTTTTGTAAAGTTATTAGAAATTATTTTTTATGAAACATCCTCATGAAAATAAAATTGAAGTTGGCCCTGGAGCAGTCTAGAAATGCACTACAGCTAATGCCACATGTCTAAACATTTTATGTTTAAAATCTTAAGATAATAAGTCCAAAACTCTGTATTTAGTGAAATGTTTTTCAAGACCATGTCATGTGACTTTATTTTGATTTGATGCTAAAATGCTACTGATATTTATTGTCATCTTCTTACCATCTATGCAGTATATTGTCTTTATTGTTTTGTGGTGCAAACGAGCCCCATTCAGTCTCAGTCTCCCCCTGCACACATTCACACTTCTCCAGCCTGGTTATGGCTCTAAATATGCATTTCTTTTGTCTGCATTAGTTACTAACGACTGGCTATTCACATGCTATTCATATGGTTTCAGTCACTAATTTATTTTCTCAAAGTTCACCCTTACATTCTAAACTGTTTTAAATGCATTTCTTGAATAAAGAAACATTTCAGTAAGCGTTCAAAAAATAATAAAAATATAACTTCTAGGTGGCAGGTGCACCTAGGGCTAGCTAGCATGTTAGCTTAGCACACCATCAATACACGACAATTTATGAGATTAAAACCATGTTTGTGCTTATAAACTTACTTTATAAAGCAAATCGAGTATTTTAAATAATTTTCTGTGATCTAATTTGGCTTCAGATAAAAAAATCAGACAGAAAATATACTATTGTATACTGTTCTGCACAATGATAGTCTATATAGATTAGCATTACATTATAAATATAATCTATTATTATGGAAATACCTGGCATGGATTGAAAAACACAGGTAACTCAAATATCATAGCAAACATGTTTATTGTCTTCAAAACGACTGTTTCTCCATGTTACAGCCATAGTTACAGCGCGATCTCTTGTTAGCTGTGTGTGTGTTCGAGGCTTCCTGGATTGTCACATGATTATGGCACTTCTTCATGTTCTAATACTGTGCACAGGGCGGCGAGGGCGCCCTCATGCTATTGGTATGAATTGAAAACGCATTAACAGAGTATACAAACGCTCATAATGATTACATCGACGCATTTGGGTATAAATTCAATAAATATTATTCCTGTCTATAGAAATCTGATGTAAACCTATGAGAATATATCAATATTTCTCCAAATCTGCACATTTTTTAGCTAAAAGCCCGGAAGGACGTTGTTTTGTGTATCGCTGTCATGACGACGGCACGGGAGTTTTTTTATGAATGAAAGCGGCTGACGCGCATAATTCATATCAAAGGTATCGACTCATTTTTTCATTTCATAACTCCTGACACAAATTAAGAAATAACTGTCGCTATAAGTTTCTCAGAATACAATAGTGGTCAAATTCTGAAACTTGAGTCTTATATCTTTGTAATGATGTATAGTTTGTCAAGGTATAACATTAAATCTGATAGTAACTTTGAACTATTTATAAAAAAAACCGCTTCAGTGCGCCCGCGCTCTGGCAACGGTTAACAGGTTAAAGCATTTTGGTGTTTCCATGGTTTCTATAAAATAAAACCAGAAATCGAAGGTAACGCGGGTGTGATGTCACTGATAGGCGGCGTGTCCTGGTTAAAACTGATTATTTCTCTGGATTTAAACATTCTTAGAAATATTTGGGATAATTTAAGTACACTAGTCAACGAAATATATAATATTGTTCAACATATATTTTAATCCAAAAATCTTACATAGTGTACCTTAAAGATGATTTCAAGTCACCTTTATTTATATAGTCTAGCGCTTTTTACAACACAGATTCTTTCAGGAAACAGGAAAATAATGCAACAAAGTTTGTTTCTAGAAGAAAATAGCGCCACAGTCCAGCTTAAGTAAGTTCAGTGATGGTTCATTTCTATTGTAAAAAAAGTTGTTAATTTAGTTCATTTATATATATCCGCTCTGGAGAAAACCGTGATGTCATCGTCCAGCTCAGTTCAGTTCTCATATAATGCTGTCATCAGATCAATAATATTGTAGAATATTAGCGGAACCACTTTGCATAATCTCAGCATGACATGTACAGTAACTCCACACAATAATCCTCCATCACCTGCTACTGTAAAACTAATAATCCTGCCATCTATTCCTGCAGATCCGGCGGTGGAGTGGCGACTCCACAGGGATCTGGCAGAAAATCAAACCTCAATTTGACACATCGACCACAAAAACACCGGCTCGACCTCCAGCCTGTTTTCCTAACACGGGGAATTTCCTTTCTCAAATATTTAGAAACTCGCATAAGTGACTGAAGCCCGTGCCAGAGCAGAAACTGGGAATATGGAGATTTCTGGATACTTATTTGGCCTTGGATCATGTCAATCTTTCAGCTGATCTTTTACACACTTTTTCTGAGATTCTTATAGCTGGCTTAGTTTGTCCCACTGAACAGCTGTTACACACAACACTGTTTACCAACACTAGCAACTCACTTCATGGCCAAAAAAAGTGTTTCTCTTTTCACCTCAGAAGAACCATTTTGGGTTTTCAATGCCCATTTCTCACAAATAACAATTTTATTCTTAGTGTGAAGAACGTTTTAATAAACCCAAATCCCTTTTACCTCACTATAGAATCTTTTGTGCAATGAAAAGATGTTAAAGGTTCTTCTTGGAACCATCAGTATCAAAGAAGAACCTTTATTTTTAAGAGTGAATCACACACACACACACACACACACACACACACACACACACACAAGAGCGAACCGAACACAAACCCTCGAAAGAATCGAACTCAGCTGCAGTTTGAGTGTGTAACTTCACAAACTGAAGGAGAAGAGCTGCTTTCACACAAAACTCGCTAACAGGCCACAGAAAGGACGATACATCATTGATATATTCGAGGGTTTTTGTTGCTGCATCTGAAAACGAGCGAGTTTGATTCTGAACGAGTGAAAGATTCACACGGCCGCGGTTCTCACAACAAGAACACGAGCACAAACAACAAAAACAAACACGTTACACATTCTACAGCTCCAACGATAAAGATCAGCATCGACACACTAAACAACAGCACTGATTCACGCTTCACGAAACAACAAGATTGATTCACACACACATACGCGCGCGAGCGAGTGTATTTACAGAGATTCGATCCAGAGAATCATTAGATCAACGCGATTCGTGAACAAATCGAGCGCCGTAAATGAAACTCACCCCGTATCTGCAAACACAAAGTACACAGTAAGAGACTCTGTAGTGCGGCACACATCTTCAACGCTCAGCCGCGCCGCTTCGCTCGCATCGCTCCGGCTGCGTGTGTCTGGGATTCGGATTCTTCGCGTTGATTCTCCGTTGCGGTTTTTCATCGATTTGATTGTTTCAGTGTTTCAGTGAGTCCGTGCGTCTCCTTCCGCTCGCAGGGAAAATGCCCGGACGCTTCCAAACCCTTCCGCCGGCTCTCCCGATCCCAGTGCTCCGTCACACTCACTCACTCGCCATTGTTGTTTTTCATCTCATTCGAGACTCTCTCTTTCTCTGTATCGGATCATAGTGCGGCGGAGACGCAGAACAAACTGTTTAATGTGGGACGTGGAGCGTCGCGAGCGTCGTGGACGCGCGGATAAAGGCAGTGAAGCGCATTCCAATGGGACTACTTTTTCACGCAGTGGTTCGTGCTGCGGCCCGAAACACAAAACAACACAAAGCAACGGCATCAATGAATTACACTTCATTAATACTCACCTATTGGTCATTGTCTCTCATTTATTCTCCAAAATCACCGAATATTGCACTTTTAAGACTCTCTCTCAGTCTAAGGATTTTTTTTCGGGATTTGTTAATATCATTTGTAGGGATATTATACTACATTAAGTACATATTATACCATCCCAGCGAACAGGGTTCAGCGATTCTTTCAAGGTTCTCTCAAAGTTACGAACAATCATTCTTCCAGTAATATTAATAGAACGTTCGTTCAAAGTTATCTGTTATTTAATAGCCTAATGTACTCAAAACGTTCGTACAAAAAAAAACACATTATTTATCGATCATGGAACGTTTTTTGTTTTTTAAATGTTTCTCCTGGTTTCAGAACGTTCAGAGAACATTCAAAAGTAACGTTCTCATAATGTTTGAAGAATGATACAATGTTGTTCCCTTAACGTTTCTGTAACGTTCGAATAACCATCACAACTGTTTTGTGTTTTGAGCATTCATTCATATTTTAATGAGAATGTTAGAAAAATGTTCTAGAATGTACTTCTGTTAGTTGTAGCATATAATGTGTATCTGTAATATAATGTAAATTAATGTAACTGTAATGCAAAGGTTTTTTTATCTTGCCAATATCTATAGTGAAGCTGGATATTCTATTTTAGTTTTCTATGTAAATATGTAGTAAAGTGTAATTTATTCCTGAGATCAAAGCTGAATTTTCAGCATCATTACTCCAGTCTTCAGTGTCACATGATCCTTCAACTCACACCAAGACCAGCTTGATGTGTGTGGGCCAGATGTGGCCCATGTGACCACCAGAACTGAGCCATATATGCCACGGTTGGCCCAGATGAGGCCCGGGTATGTATGCTATCTGGGTATTTGTGTCTTTACTGTCACTTTTGATCAATTTAATGCGTCCTTGATGATTAAAAGTTTTAATTTCTTAAAAAAAAAAAAACATGTACATCTGTGCTCTCTATATATCGCCAACAATGGCCAGTAAAAACTCATCAGTCACTAGTTTTGTGATTTAGTTTGGATCAGATTTTAAATGAGCTTTTGAAACATTATTGTCTGTCGCTGTTTACTGTAACTCATGCAGATGAAACATAATAAGAAACCTTGTAGATTTTGAAAAAGACTCCTTTTTATTTCTTGCAAGAGAAACAAAACAGTCACATTAATCTCAAGGTGTCTGTAAAAGCCAAGACTCACCAAAAAATTTACCACCAACATACACTAACAGATTAGAAAATACCGAAGCAGAATAAGATTAAAAGTGAACTTAAGAGTGAACTGGACAGATTTCAGTGAGTCATGCTGTGAAATAAACGATTGACCTCTGCCCCCGCCTGGACGATCGTAGAGAAAGATGCCGTGAATTACAAACAAACACTGGTTCACTTCCACTGAAACATGAAGTGCGTGTGGGAATCTCTCCAGCAGTCATGTGACACACTAACAAGTGCACGACTACACAAGTGCGCAGTGAAACACAGTCGCTCTCAGACCTGTGAAGTGCTTCTTACAGGAGAACATGTTAATGATGTTTGCTGACACTCGTACTGAGAAACGCTTGGTGAGAAAGAAAGAAAGAAACATCTTACAGTGGCGAAGCTGTTCAAGATCTCAGCCTTCACGTCATCATTTGAGGCGACCTGAGTTCAGTGTATTGCTTTTTATTTCTCTCCTTGAACCGTGGAAACCAAAACAGCCTAAATATATCAAAATACAAAGCTTTTCTCCCCGTGAGGAAGCACGCTCCTCTGGAACCGATTGTCCGTGGTGTCACACCTCGTAGTGCAGGTCGTTGAGCTCCAGGCGTGTGTAGTGGCGCCTGTCGAAGGACTCCATGGCTTTCCGGGCCACCAGAGCGAGGATGAGCACGAGGAAGAGGAGCGTGAGCACCACGATGGCCACCAGGCTGTTCTTCCACATCACCCGAGACACCTTGGGCTTCACCGGAACCGGGCCGCCGGCAGGAGAACCGAAGCCCCGGCGCCTCGACTCGCTCTCAGTCTCGGGCTCAGCGGACGGAGCCGCGGGTGCAGGTGTAGTTAGAGTTGTTGTAGTAGTTGTTGTAGTAGTAGTTGTAGTAGTTGTTGTAGTTGTGGATGTGGGTGTAGTTGTGGTGGGTGTAGTAGTGGTGGTTGTAGCTCTTGTGGTGGCTGTAGTAGTCGCTGGTGTGTGTGTGCCGGTGGTTGTCGGGCTGGCGGTCGCTCTGACGGGCTTCACCGGATGTGGTTCTGGTCTGGAAGGTTTGCCAGGTTTTCGGACTCTGTTGGGTTTGACCGGAGGCCGCGGCGCTTTAGTGCTGGTGCTTTTAGCTGTTGTTGTGGTTGTAGTGGTGGACTGTGTAGTGGTGGTGGTTGTCGTGGCAACGGGTGTAGTTGTCGTGGCAACGGGTGTAGTTGTCGTGGCAACGGGTGCGGCCGTCACAGCGTCGGTTACAAGCATCACGTGTGATTCTGACCCAGTCAGCGGTTCTTCAGTGCTGGTTGGTGGCGGTGTGGCGGGTGTTGTTGTGGGTGTTGTTGTGGTTGTTGTTGTTGTTGTCGGTGTTGTTGTTGTCGGTGTTGTTGTTGTTGTCGGTGTTGTTGTTGTCTGTGTTGGTGTTGTTGTTGTCGGTGTTGTTGTTGTCGGTGTTGGTGTTGTTGTTGTTGTCGGTGTTGTTGTTGTTGTTGTTGTGGGTGGAGTTGTGGTCGTGGTCAGCTTTGACTGTACACTGGGTGCAGGTTTGGCTGTTATTCTTCCATTCACTTTAGTCATGGGATGAGTTGAACCTGAAGAGATTAATACAATTGCAAGAAAAAAAAAATTCAGCTGAACACCATCAGAAACCAAATACTTGATCAATATAATCAAAGACTTATAGTATGTTGATTCTTTGAATCTTCATTATGTCTAAGAATTAATTTAATCATTTATTTTAATACTATTTTGGTTACTAATAAGGTTCTAAAGCAGAAAAATACTTCTAAAGCAATTATTAATCTTAGTTGATGTTTATTTCAACATTTACTAATACATTAAAATCAAAAGTTGTATCTGTTAACCCTTAAAGTCTTCCTGTAGTCAATAACTGTATCCCTTCAAACTCATCTTTGATCACCAAAATGACATATTTAAACATTTTTTCCTGTGAGCCTTAAAATAGCTTGAATGTAACTCGACACCCTTGCCTCATTTAGTATATGCGGTTCTATGAATATGCAAATTAGCCCCGCCTCCACTCACTCGCTCAGCGCAGAGATCCACTCGCTCAGCTTACTGAGGTAAACTCACTCAGAGATCTTGCCATCCGTCTAAACCTATTAATTCTGAATCGACCTTCGTCCAATGTGCGAGTGACGTGTCCAAATCCCGTTATGTCAGTGGAACCCATGCAGTTGGTTCGAGCCATCGCCTCCCACAGTGTTCCCTACGTCCTCCCACTCCCACCCTCTCAAACGGTGAGTCTGTCCCAGTCTCTTAATGGAAATGCATTCACATCACCTATAACTCTACAACACTCGGGATTGTTCTTTCAAATCACAGCAACAATCGACTCAGGAGCTGCAGGAAACCAAACCGAAGATCCAAGCCATTGACGGTGGTCCCGTTGGAGGAGGATTCATCACTCAGCGCACCTTACCACTTCTCCTCCAAGTAGGAGGTCTTCATACATTTCTCTGCTGATAACCAAGTCTCCCAAACAAACAAAAATTCTGGGCCTTCCTTGGATGAAACTTCACAACCTGGCGCTGTACAACCTGGCGCTGTCCTGGTCAGACAAACAACTCACCCACTGGTCTATCACTTCTGTTTCCAGAGCTGACCATAGGAAACAGAAACAGAACGACAAACAGGGCGACATTGGCTCGAGGGGGCAGAGCATCCTTTCACCATTTACAATCACCACAAGAACCAAGAATATCTTCACTCTGCTAAACGCCTGAACCCCAGACAAGCCCATTGGTCCCTTTTCTTCAATCGACAATGTGAACCTTCATTTCACATTGTCATTTTGTCCAGGATCAAAGAATACCGATGCTTTATCGGGCATCCAGACCAACAGTGAAGAGTCTATTCTTCCCCCTGCCTGCAGAGTAGAGACTGGGAACTGGATCAAGAAATATCAAACTTCCCACAAAACCAAATACCTGCCTCCTGTCCTCCTAACAAACGCTTCCGTACTTTTCATTTACGTGACAGAGTCATTGACACTGGCCATCCAGGCACTCAACACACATACTGAGGGGAAAGTACAGGTGGAATAACCCGCTAACCGATATTAGGCGTGTTGTGTTGTCATGCTCCATCTGTGCACAATCTAAAGTACCAGGATCTCTGCCTACTGTCTCTTCCCAAACCTCAATGTCCCCGGTCCCACAAAGCCACTGATTTCCTCGCGGATCTACCAGAATCCAGTGGTAACACGACTGTTTTGGTCGTTATAGACAGATTCTTGAAGTCCTTACGTCTGATTCCTCTACCTAACCTGCCTTCTGCTTTTGCCACTGCAGAACTGTTATTTAATCATGTGTTCAGGTATTTTGGGATATTCGCGGATATCGTGAGTGAAAGAGGACCACAGTTTACTTCTCGTGTGTAGGAAGGGGGAAACAATGAGTCTAAGGTCAGGATACCTCCCCCAAACTAAAGGCCAGAACTGGCAAACCAAGAAATCGGATGGTTCCTTCGCACATTCTCTTTTACCAACCCAGGAGACTGGTCCCAGTTCCTTCCCTGTTGTGTTCTTGGATACCAGCCTCCATTACTGTCATGGAGTGATAACCCAACAGATTCTGTCTGGAACAACATCCCTCAATACCAACCTGGAGATGGAGTATGGCTGGCCACAAGAGATCCAGGACAACCTGATCCTTGTAAAAAAAAACATTCCCAGATATATAGGGCCCTTCAAGATTCTTAAACGAATCAGTGAAGTCTCCTACAGACTTGAACTTCCTCGCCACAGTTGACTAGCTCCCTCATTTCATGTCTCTCTCCCAATCTCCCCTAGACATCGAAGGACAGCCAGCATACTTGGTCAAGTCCATATTGAACTCGCATTGGAATCATGTCAAGCTGGAGTATCTTATCCCTGGGAGGGATATGGTCCAGAAGAACAGTGTTGGATTTCAGCACAAGACAAGTTAAATGATAATCATCCAGAAACGGTTCTCGTCCCAGGGATAGGCCAGAGAAAAGCAGCACTCCCGGATGGCTCTGTGAGGTCAGAGGACTACAATTCCCAGCATGCACCTCAGACTTCAAACATGGACTCCGGACTCCATATCCCAGAATACTCACACATGGTAGTGCTCTAAATCACCAGTCTTCTGAACACGCACTTGATATCAATTCAAACCCTATATATAAAGAATCATATCTTTTTGCAAGCTTTTTGTAGTGTATAATGCTTTGGCTGTGTAGTATGTAAACACAATCAAGCCAATGAAGAGATTTAAAGTATTAGTTCACTTCAGAATTAAAATTTCCTGATAATTTACTCTCCCCCACGTCATCTAAGATGTCTTTCTTTCTTCAGTGGAAAAGAAATTAAGGATTTCAAAAAATCCAGGATTTTTCTCCATATAGTGTCTTCAATGGGGTCCAATGGGTTGAAGGTCCAAATTGCAGTTTCAGTGCAGCTTCAAAGTCTCTATCTGGACGTAGGCGGAAAATGTAGAGTAGAGCGTCCGACATTATTGTTTTACCTTTTTTTTTAAAATGGCGTTTGACTTTGTCTTTGCACACTAGGGCTTAGTAAACACTAGGTCTGTACTTACGCCTACGTCACGCTTGACCTTTCAACCTGATTACGTAATGTGTGGCGCATCACAGCTAGTGCAAGACCAGCATTTGTGGTTAAAAGTATAGAAATGTTTATTTTGTTATAAAATGTCCGCTGGTTTGTCTAGATGAGACTCTTATTCCTCGGCTGGATCGTGTCGAGACTTTGAAGTTGCACTGAAACTCACATTTGGACCTTCAACCCGTTGGACCCCATTGAAGTCACTATATGGGGGAAAATCCTGGTATGTTTTCCTCAAAAACCTGAAGAAAGAAAGACATGAACATCTTGGATGACGTGAGGAGAGTAAATTGTCAGGAAATTTTATTTCTGAAGTGAACTAATACTTTAAATTAAACACAGATCGGCTGTGATTTGGCCTCAGGCTCTTGTTGTTGTTGATGTTGCTCTCACCCTTGAATATGTTGTAGGTGTTGATTCCAGAGTTGGCCGGCATCAGCGGACAGTCCCTCTCGCTCAGACAGTGGAACAGCAGGCAGTTCTGATCCCCGGGCCGGGCCGGTGGGTTATACACCACCAGGTTACACTTCACCCCTGCAGGAAGAGGACGGTGAGGAAATCCATCAAATTCACCACAGAATTAATAACATCGCTGTGAGAGTTCTCTGTTATAAGCCATAGATATCAGATCAACAGCGCTGATCAAACCAGGAGAAACACTGTGCCATGAATGAACAAGTTAATGTTGCTGATCACGTCCACAGATCAGCAACATTAACCATGGGTTTACTGTAGTAACACTAACTGTAGTAACACTAATGCCTCGTTTCCACTGAGCGGTACGGTACGGTACGGTACGGTACGGAACGGTACGCATTTATTTGCGTTTCCACTATCAAAAGTTGTGAATGGTACCAAAATGCCGAACCGTACCGTACCACTTTTTAGGTACCCTTCCATTGGGGTACCTAGCACAGTGGAACGGTACTAAAAGGTGGAGCTAGACTCACTGCAGGACGTTGATTGGTTGACAGAGAATCGTCACTTGCGCGTGCTACAAGGGGAATGACAACATAAGAAGCGGCATTTTTTAATATACAGTTTAATATAATACTACTGTTACTGTATCACGAAATGTCATTTTAAGAGTTTTTCAGGCGAGAATGTAGTTGTTTAAAGCTCAAATCTGTGGTTTATTTATAAAGATGATTTTTTTTTCCCGGTTGTGAGATCCATGCGTTCAGCGGGCGCTCGGCGCTCATGTTTCCCGGCTGGATGAGCCTTGCCTCGGCGTTCGTCGCGGACTCCGACGGTAGTGGTTAAACATAAGCTATAATTCGTTTTGTGTAGACCTAATGGGCGATCTTTGGTCTCGTGAATATATAATGAGTTCCCTGTCAATCGTTTTGGCTGAGGGCTAAGTTTAGTTTTATATTAACGTTATTTGTGTTTAACTACTTGTAATGTTAGAGCGCTGCATTTGGATATTTGACTGAATTGTTTGCTTTATTTCTTATTGTATAGCTTCTTGTACTTTACTTAAACTTTTATATAGGCTATTATTGATAAAACTGAAATTTTACAAAAAGAAATATGGTTTCTTGTAATTTTTTATTACAAGATTATCACTGATGTTTATTGCAACATTTGTACAAATGCATATATTGCCTGGAATATGTTTATTTTATTTATTTTTTTAAACGAAAAGAGGTAACGTTAGGGTTGTGTTTTAAATTTCGTTTCGTTATAAATAGAATAACGTATAACGTGCAGTGAATAATCAATATGCGTTGCGCATGAACCACATTTGTGTCCCTATAATGTTTAATTTATTTAAATGAAAACGAAAAGAGGCAGAGTGGTGTTTTATAACATATTTCGTTTTATTGTTGCTTAAAATGTACAGACAGAGTAACCGAGATAACCGGTGTATCAGCGACGCTTTTAAGAACGCGCTGTACCATTTGCATGTAGGAGTCGCACATGGCAAGTACAAACTTTGCGTACTTGATATTGAGAAAAGCCTAATGTCGGCGCTTGTCTTCTTGTGACAAACATGTCGAGGAGCAAGAATAAGATCTGCTGCATGTCATCCATTGTAGTTTACTATGTTCTTCTTCGCGCGAAAATGACGTCGATCGAAACACCACGCCTATCAAGTAAGGGTACTGTTGGCAGTGGAAACGCTAGCCAGATCATGGTTAACAGACCCGAACCGTACCGTACTGTCCCGTACCGTACCGCTCAGTGGAAACGAGGCATAAGTAACACTAACTGTAGCAACATTAACTGTAGTAACACTAACTGTAGTAACACTCACTGTAGTAACACTCACTGTAGTAACACTCACTGTAGTAACACTAAGTAACACTCACTGTAGAAACATTAACTGTAGTAACACTCACTGTAGTAACACTAACTGTAGTAGCACTAACTGTAGTAACACTAACTGTAGCAACATTAACTGTAGTAACACTAACTGTAGTAACACTCACTGTAGTAACACTAAGTAACACTCACTGTAGAAACATTAACTGTAGTAACACTCACTGTAGTAACACTAACTGTAGTAGCACTCACTGTAGTAACACTAACTGTAGTAACACTAACTGTAGTAACACTCACTGTAGTAACACTCACTGTAGTAACACTAAGTAACACTCACTGTAGAAACATTAACTGTAGTAACACTCACTGTAGTAACACTCACTGTAGTAACACTCACTGTAGTAACACTCACTGTAGTAACACTAACTGTAGTAACACTCACTGTAGTAACACTAACTGTAGTAACACTCACTGTAGTAACACTCACTGTAGTAACATTAACTGTAGTAACACTCACTGTAGTAACATTAACTGTAGTAACACTCACTGTAGTAACACTAACTGTAGTAACACTCACTGTAGTAACACTCACTGTAGTAACACTCACTGTAGTAACACTCACTGTAGTAACATTAACTGTAGTAACACTCACTGTAGTAACACTCACTGTAGTAACACTCACTGTAGAAACACTCACTGTAGTAACACTCACTGTAGTAACATTAACTGTAGTAACACTCACTGTAGTAACACTAACTGTAGTAACACTCACTGTAGTAACACTCACTGTAGTAACACTCACTGTAGTAACACTCACTGTAGAAACACTCACTGTAGTAACACTCACTGTAGTAACATTAACTTTAGTAACACTCACTGTAGTAACACTAACTGTAGTAACACTCACTGTAGTAACACTCACTGTAGTAACACTCACTGTAGAAACACTCACTGTAGTAACACTCACTGTAGTAACATTAACTTTAGTAACACTCACTGTAGTAACACTCACTGTAGAAACACTCACTGTAGTAACACTCACTGTAGTAACACTCACTGTAGTAACACTCACTGTAGAAACACTCACTGTAGAAACACTCACTGTAGTAACACTCACTGTAGTAACACTCACTGTAGTAACACTCACTGTAGTAACACTCACTGTAGTAACACTCACTGTAGAAACACTCACTGTAGTAACACTCACTGTAGTAACATTAACTTTAGTAACACTCACTGTAGTAACACTAACTGTAGTAACACTCACTGTAGTAACACTCACTGTAGTAACACTCACTGTAGAAACACTAACTGTAGTAACACTCACTGTAGTAACACTCACTGTAGTAACACTAAGTAACACTCACTGTAGAAACATTAACTGTAGTAACACTCACTGTAGTAACACTCACTGTAGTAACACTCACTGTAGTAACACTCACTGTAGTAACACTAACTGTAGTAACACTCACTGTAGTAACACTAACTGTAGTAACACTCACTGTAGTAACACTCACTGTAGTAACATTAACTGTAGTAACACTCACTGTAGTAACATTAACTGTAGTAACACTCACTGTAGTAACACTAACTGTAGTAACACTCACTGTAGTAACACTCACTGTAGTAACACTCACTGTAGTAACACTCACTGTAGTAACATTAACTGTAGTAACACTCACTGTAGTAACACTCACTGTAGTAACACTCACTGTAGAAACACTCACTGTAGTAACACTCACTGTAGTAACATTAACTGTAGTAACACTCACTGTAGTAACACTAACTGTAGTAACACTCACTGTAGTAACACTCACTGTAGTAACACTCACTGTAGTAACACTCACTGTAGAAACACTCACTGTAGTAACACTCACTGTAGTAACATTAACTTTAGTAACACTCACTGTAGTAACACTAACTGTAGTAACACTCACTGTAGTAACACTCACTGTAGTAACACTCACTGTAGTAACACTCACTGTAGTAACACTCACTGTAGTAACACTCACTGTAGAAACACTCACTGTAGTAACACTCACTGTAGTAACATTAACTTTAGTAACACTCACTGTAGTAACACTAACTGTAGTAACACTCACTGTAGTAACACTCACTGTAGTAACACTCACTGTAGAAACACTCACTGTAGTAACACTCACTGTAGTAACACTAAGTAACACTCACTGTAGAAACATTAACTGTAGTAACACTCACTGTAGTAACACTAAGTAACACTCACTGTAGAAACATTAACTGTAGTAACACTCACTGTAGTAACACTCACTGTAGTAACACTCACTGTAGTAACACTCACTGTAGTAACACTAACTGTAGTAACACTCACTGTAGTAACACTAACTGTAGTAACACTCACTGTAGTAACACTCACTGTAGTAACATTAACTGTAGTAACACTCACTGTAGTAACATTAACTGTAGTAACACTCACTGTAGTAACACTAACTGTAGTAACACTCACTGTAGTAACACTCACTGTAGTAACACTCACTGTAGAAACACTCACTGTAGTAACACTCACTGTAGTAACATTAACTGTAGTAACACTCACTGTAGTAACACTCACTGTAGTAACACTCACTGTAGAAACACTCACTGTAGTAACACTCACTGTAGTAACATTAACTGTAGTAACACTCACTGTAGTAACACTAACTGTAGTAACACTCACTGTAGTAACACTCACTGTAGTAACACTCACTGTAGTAACACTCACTGTAGAAACACTCACTGTAGTAACACTCACTGTAGTAACATTAACTTTAGTAACACTCACTGTAGTAACACTCACTGTAGTAACACTCACTGTAGTAACATTAACTGTAGTAACACTCACTGTAGTAACACTAACTGTAGTAACACTCACTGTAGTAACACTCACTGTAGTAACACTCACTGTAGAAACACTCACTGTAGTAACACTCACTGTAGTAACATTAACTTTAGTAACACTCACTGTAGTAACATTAACTGTAGTAACACTCACTGTAGTAACACTAACTGTAGTAACACTCACTGTAGTAACACTCACTGTAGTAACATTAACTTTAGTAACACTCACTGTAGTAACACTAACTGTAGTAACACTCACTGTAGTAACACTCACTGTAGTAACACTAACTGTAGTAACATTAAAGGGTTAGTTCACCCAAAAATTAAAATTCTGTCAGTAATTACTCACCCTCATGTTTTTCCAACCGCGTAAGACCTTCGTTCATCTTCGGAACACAAATTAAGATATTTTTGATGAAATCTGAGCCATGTTTCACTCCTCCATAGGCTTCTATGTGACCGAAACTTGCTGGCCCAGAAAAGTTATTAAAGAGATCGTTAATATAGTCCAAGTGACTCCAGTGGCTCAATCTTAAGTATATCAAGCGACGAGAATACTTTCTGTGCGCAAAAACAAATAAAAATAACGACTTTATTCCACTTTTCATTTCCTTCTCTCTGGGCCTCTAGTTGGTTCGCGTAGTCTTTTTGCGCACAATGCGTAGCGCGTCTGTGTTACACGTCACCACGTAGGCTCACTATTGGCCGACGCCGGTCATGTGTGTGTTGCGTGATGACGTGCAACACAGACGCGCAGCGCAAAAACACTACGAGGCCCAGAGAGAAGGAAATGAAAAGTGGAATAAAGTCGTTATTTTTGTTTGTTTTTGCGCACAAAAAGTATTCTCGTCGCATGATAAACTTAATGTAGTGCCACTGTGGTTACTTGGACTATTTTAACGATGTTTTAATAACTATTCTGGGCCGGTGAGTTTCGGTCACACTGGAAGCCTATGGAGGAGTCAAAATTCTGTCAGATTTCATCAAAAATATCTTAATTTGTGTTCCGAAGATGAACGAAAGACTTACATGGTTGGAACAACATGAGGGTGAGTAATTACTGACAGAATTTTCATTTTTGGGTGAACTAACCCTTTAACTGTAGTAACACTCACTGTAGTAACACTAACTAGTAACACTCACTGTAGTAACACCCACTGTAGTAACACTAACTAGTAACATTAACTGTAGTAACACCCACTGTAGTAACACTAACTGTAGTAACATTAACTGTAGTAACACTAACTAGTAACACTCACTGTAGTAACACTAACTAGTAACACTCACTGTAGTAACACTAACTGTAGTAACACTCACTGTAGTAACACTAACTGTAGTAACACTCACTGTAGTAACACTAACTGTAGTAACACTAACTGTAGTAACACTCACTGTAGTAACACTCACTGTAGTAACACTCACTGTAATAACACTCACTGTAGTAACACTAACTGTAGTAACACTCACTGTAGTAACACTAACTGTAATAACACTAACACTCACTGTAGTAACACTAACTGTAGTAACACTCACTGTAATAACACTAACACTCACTGTAGTAACACTCACTGTAGTAACACTAACACTCACTGTAGTAACACTCACTGTAGTAACACTCACTGTAATAACACTAACACTCACTGTAGTAACACTCACTGTAGTAACACTAACACTCACTGTAGTAACACTAACTGTAGTAACACTAACACTCACTGTAGTAACACTCACTGTAGTAACACTAACACTCACTGTAGTAACACTCACTGTAGTAACACTCACTGTAGTAACACTAACACTCACTGTAGTAACACTAACTGTAGTAACACTAACACTCACTGTAGTAACACTCACTGTAGTAACACTCACTGTAGTAACACTAACACTCACTGTAGTAACACTCACTGTAGTAACACTAACACTCACTGTAGTAACACTAACTGTAGTAACACTAACACTCACTGTAGTAACACTCACTGTAGTAACACTCACTGTAGTAACACTCACTGTAATAACACTCACTGTAGTAACACTAACTGTAGTAACACTCACTGTAGTAACACTAACTGTAATAACACTAACACTCACTGTAGTAACACTAACTGTAGTAACACTCACTGTAGTAACACTCACTGTAATAACACTAACACTCACTGTAGTAACACTCACTGTAGTAACACTAACACTCACTGTAGTAACACTCACTGTAGTAACACTCACTGTAATAACACTAACACTCACTGTAGTAACACTCACTGTAGTAACACTAACACTCACTGTAGTAACACTAACTGTAGTAACACTAACACTCACTGTAGTAACACTCACTGTAGTAACACTCACTGTAGTAACACTAACACTCACTGTAGTAACACTCACTGTAGTAACACTAACACTCACTGTAGTAACACTAACTGTAGTAACACTCACTGTAGTAACACTCACTGTAATAACACTAACACTCACTGTAGTAACACTCACTGTAGTAACACTAACACTCACTGTAGTAACACTCACTGTAGTAACACTAACACTCACTGTAGTAACACTCACTGTAGTAACACTAACACTCACTGTAGTAACACTAACACTCACTGTAGTAACACTCACTGTAGTAACACTCACTGTAATAACACTAACACTCACTGTAGTAACACTCACTGTAGTAACACTAACACTCACTGTAGTAACACTAACTGTAGTAACACTAACTGTAGTAACACTCACTGTAGTAACACTCACTGTAGTAACACTAACACTAACTGTAGTAACACTAACTGTAGTAACACTAACTGTAGTAACACCCACTGTAGTAACACTAACTGTAGTAACATTAACTGTAGTAACACTAACTAGTAACACTCACTGTAGTAACACTAACTAGTAACACTCACTGTAGTAACACTAACTGTAGTAACACTCACTGTAGTAACACTAACTGTAGTAACACTCACTGTAGTAACACTAACTGTAGTAACACTAACTGTAGTAACACTCACTGTAATAACACTAACTGTAGTAACACTAACTGTAGTAACACTAACTGTAGTAACACTCACTGTAGTAACACTAACTGTAGTAACACTCACTGTAGTAACACTCACTGTAATAACACTAACACTCACTGTAGTAACACTCACTGTAATAACACTAACACTCACTGTAATAACACTAACACTCACTGTAGTAACACTAACTGTAGTAACACTCACTGTAGTAACACTAACTGTAGTAACACTCACTGTAGTAACACTCACTGTACTAACACTCACTGTAGTAACACTCACTGTAGTAACACTAACACTCACTGTAGTAACACTCACTGTACTAACACTCACTGTAGTAACACTCACTGTAGTAACACTAACACTCACTGTAGTAACACTCACTGTAGTAACACTAACTGTAGTAACACTCACTGTAGTAACACTCACTGTACTAACACTCACTGTAGTAACACTCACTGTAGTAACACTAACACTCACTGTAGTAACACTAACTGTAGTAACACTAACTGTAGTAACACTCACTGTAGTAACACTAACTGTAGTAACACTAACTGTAGTAACACTAACTGTAGTAACACTCACTGTAGTAACACTCACTGTAATAACACTCACTGTAGTAACACTCACTGTAATAACACTAACACTCACTGTAATAACACTAACACTCACTGTAGTAACACTAACTGTAGTAACACTCACTGTAATAACACTAACACTCACTGTAGTAACACTAACTGTAGTAACACTCACTGTAGTAACACTAACTGTAGTAACACTCACTGTAATAACACTAACACTCACTGTAGTAACACTAACTGTAGTAACACTCACTGTAGTAACACTAACTGTAGTAACACTCACTGTAATAACACTAACACTCACTGTAGTAACACTAACTGTAGTAACACTCACTGTAGTAACACTAACTGTAGTAACACTCACTGTAGTAACACTAACACTCACTGTAGTAACACTCACTGTAGTAACACTCACTGTACTAACACTCACTGTACTAACACTCACTGTAGTAACACTAACTGTAACTATGGTATTGTGGCAGAAATAGTCAAACGCTTACGAGTACTACACATTTTTTCCAGCACTTCAAAACTGTTATCATATTTAAATTTAAATTGAAATTAATTTATTTTTAATGTGATGACAACATTTTTTTTTGTTCATCCTTCAAAGATTGTCCCCATTTATAAAACTAAGCATTTCAAGATGAAGGAAAACTCACACTTATTTAAAAATAAAAATAAATAAATTACCATTATAACAGTAGGTGGCTGCAGAGGACGCTTATTGGCTTATTAGCTATTTTCTATTTTCAAATTACTTGTCTGGCCTTAAAAATTCATAATACAGAATTATGTGTCGCTTCCAAAGCCAGTTAGTCTGCAGCCCTGATAGCTGGCCTCAGGTCCTCAGGTGTGAGAGGAACACATTACCTGGCCTCAGGTCCTCAGAGCAACAGGTGAGTATGCAGTCTTTCTCCGACGGCTTCGCTCGCGCCTCCATCACGGTTCCCTCCTGAACCAGAGCCAGGCGAGTGTTCACGGCCACATCTCGGTGCTGGCGAGAGTAGCAGGTGTCTCTGTCGGGCTCCGGGGCCCCGCAGGCCTGCAGGACGAGACACGCGAGCAGGACCGACACCGAGGCCCGGGTCCGACCCGAGCTCACGCGCATGATGATGATGACGGGATCGAGGAACTGAGGGAGAGAAGCGTTCGTCCTCACACACCTGAGAAAACCAGAACACCTTATCTGATCAGTCCTCTTTATAGACACAACTGAAGTCCAAAGAGCTCGATCAGTCATCAGCTCTTGTGAAACACGACCAGAAAACACTGTACATATCACAAACACATGGAAATATCAAGTTCAATGTACACGGATTATTGCTGCAATAACTGAAAATAAAACAGTATTTTGTTTTTTCATCATAGTTCACAATGATTTGTAACAAACAGTGACAAACTAACAAGCAGAAGAACGTTTGAAAATATTATTTCTGAACGTTGAAAACGCATAAATGTTTTAAAAGCGTTTCTTCTTGGTTCTGTGAACGTTAGGGAACAGTAACATTGTATCATTCTTCACACATTATGGAACGTTACTTTTGAATCTGAACGTTCTGAAACAAGTAGAAACATTTAAAAAACGTTACATTTAAAAGCAAACATCAAACTGAAACATTCCAGAAGAAACATTCCATGATCGATGTATAAATTATGTTTTTGTTCTGAGAACATTTTTAAAGACCAGATAACATTAAACGAACGCTCTATTAATGTTACTGGAAGAACGTTTGATCGTAACATTGAGAGAACCTTCTGAGAATGTTTCCTGTTCGCTGAGATAATTGTTGTAAGATCACATTATATTAAGTTTACAGCATTTACTGATTGTAGACGCTGCTCGTGGCCTTTCAGACTGAATGTTTTATGTTGTCAAAATAATAACTCAATGAACGTATAAATATGTAAATAAATATGAGCAAAAAGTGATTAATTTAAGGATCATAGCAGATAATAAAGAGCTGACTGACCGATGCTGAGCGTGTGAAGGCTGATCTCCATCTGATTCCTTCCAGTCATTGGGGTTCACAGATCACACACACTCACACACACACACACTCGCTCTGAATCTCCGGCAGGCAAACCTTTGATCCCTGTAGAGGAACGTTTATCACAGAACGTTATAAAAGCACAACACAGTCACACACACCTTCACCTCTGCTATCAGCAGGGCCTATTATTCATTAGCACGTCATTCATACACTCATGCAGTGTGTATGAGCACAAACTGCGAAGCTTCTGTGATTCAGAAGTGTGTGTGTGTGTGTGTGTGTGTGTGTGTGTGTGTGTGTGTGTGTGTGTGTGTGTGTGTGTGATGAAGAGGATGAAGATGATGATGTGATGGTGCTGATGCTGATGCTGGTCGCCATGGAGACTGAGCATCACTGGAACAGTGTCCGGTGTGTGTCGTGATGCAATCCTTATGAAACACGAAACACAAAACACCTGGAAACCGCCGATGTTCTTATTATTAAAGCCACGTTAGTTACTGTATTATACAGTGCGAAATTAAACACATTAATTGCTGATTTTATTCGCTAACTCGACCCGACCCGCAGAAGGCAGTGAGCGAGTGCGTAAATGTCCCGTTACCTGGAGCGAATGTGTCGAGAAAACCCCTGAAACTCCCACAGAATCACACGAACAGAGTCGATTCTCGAACACGAGCACATTCAGAATCTCTTGATCTGAACACAGTGCAGCTTCAGCAATGGTGGAGATCAGGCACTTACCATCAGATCAGTGACCCATTTCTGTGTCTTTGTCCTCCGCGGGATGATGATGATGCTGATGCTGATGATGCTGTCACACACACACACACACACACACACACACACACACACACACACACACACACACACACACACACACACTGATCTGAGATGCACACAAATCTAAATGTTCAACAGCAGTAAATGAGCACAACGAGGATCATTCATTCATTAAGAGCTGATTTCCTTCAGCGGCTCTAATGCTTGTAAGTGTCACTGTGAACTCTTAAATGTGGCGTGCACGCGCATTGTGTTGTCGAGGCTGCAGTAGCGCATGCGCAGCACTAGAGGGCGACACACACGCGCATCACCTGAGAGAGTGACGACAGCGAAGAAAACATCACACAACTTCCTGTTTTAATTTGTTTTATTTGCTAAACTTAAATGTTTACAATGATACAACATTACAGAGAACAAGAATACAGAACAAATCAAGGTTGGATTAAAAAATAATAATAATATTGGAGGGCATTTCTTGAAATGACGATGATAGTAACGTAAGTGAACATAAGAGAGCTATCTTCCATGCGTTTTAATATCGTTATTGTTATTAGAAGTAATATACTTTTTCGAAAATGCATTAGTGCATTTAATCGAAAATATTAACAGTCATTCCATTAATTTTCTCCATAGGGGAATTCATTTTTAACCCTAACTTATAAACATTTAAAGACAGCCCTGCTGTGAGCTCCGAGATTGTTAATCGATGATTTATGCTTTTGTTGAATCCGTCAGACCGCATTATTATTATTATTTTAAATAATCCAGTAGTTCTTCCCTCGGTTGAAGCCCTGGTGAAAGACTTCATTACCCATGATTCCGCAGAGAAGGTGATTCACCGGAAGCGCTGTTTGTGTGCGCTTCACTTCCGCCTGCTGGTCAGAAACATGAAGCGCATCTGCAGCCGCTTTTGTATACAGTATTTTTTATTTTTAAAGTTACACAAATACGTGTGGGTGTATTGGCATTAAAGTAAGTCAGGTAAATTCACACTGATAAATACACGTATGGCGAAACAAATAAAGCGGTGAACTCTTGAGTGTGACGCGCGCGCGCATGTTGTTGGTGTTTGATGCTGCAGTTGCGCATGCGCAGCACTAGAGGGCGACACACGCTGCTGTAATATATGTGAACATGCGTTTGGCAGACGCTTTTATCCAACGCAACTTTGCATCGCAAGCTACACATTTTAAAGTCTTATCAGTTCTTGCTTTCCCTGGGAGTCGAACCCCTGACCGTGGCGTTGCAAGCGCTAACGCTCTGAGCAACAGTCAAGCTATGTATGAACATTATTAAGGTTTTTATTGTTTTTATAGCATACAATTGATTACAATACAGTAAAAACAGTGAAATATTATTACAATGAAAAATATGTTTTCTATGTGAATATATAGTAAACTGTGTTTTATTCTTGTGATCAACATTGCTAACAGAAATGTTTCTTAAGCAGCAAATCATCATATTAATGTGAACTCTGAAGTCCATGTGACAGTATTCTGCTTGTATTGGTCAATATAATGATAAACACACACACACACACACACACACACACACACACACAGCTTGTATCCTTCACACTGACTGCTGACAGACTGAGGCTGTGACGAGGACATTAGTGGCGCTCTGCTCATGATCGAGTCTCTCGTGTTGAAGACAGA
>NC_138224.1:264354-271854 GCF_964197995.2 Scardinius erythrophthalmus | reverse complement strand
TTTTTTTTTACGTAAATACATTTGTAAATATTTACGAAAATTAACACTCGGGTAAAGTTCTAACAATCTTCCATAATATTTAATAATTACATTGTTATTAGAAGTAATGAGATTTCTCGAAAATGTATGTTTAATCGAAAAGGGTTAGAGTTCCGGAAGTAAAAAAAAAAACATTAATTTTCTCCATAGGGGAATTCATTTTTAACCCTAACTTATAAACATTTAAAGACAGCCCTGCTGTGAGCTCCGAGATTGTAATCGATGATTTATGCTTTTGTTGAATCCGTCAGCCCGCATTTTCTAAACTTATTTTTTAAATAATCCAGTAGTTCTTCGCTCGGTTGAAGCCCTGGTGAAAGACTTCATTACCCATGATTCCGCAGAGAAGGTGAGTCACCGGAAGTGCTGTTTGTGTGCGCGTTACTTCCGCCTGCTGGTCAGAAACATGAAGCGCATCTGCAGCCGCTTTTACAGAGTATTATTTATTTTTTAAAGTTACACAAATACGTGTGGTTGTATTGGCATTAAAGTAAGTCAGGTAAATTCACACTGATAAATACACGTATGGCGAAACAAATAAAGCGGTGAACTCTTGAGTGTGACGCGCGCGCGCATGATGTTGGTGTTTGATGCTGCAGTTGCGCATGCGCAGCACTAGAGGGCGACACACGCTGCTTATGTATTACATGTGAACATTTATGCGTCGTTCATTGATAAGAAGCATATAGATATACGCTATAATATGTGCTTATTTTCTGGACAGAGTCATGAAGCTTCTGAATCAACGAGGCTGTAAATATAAATTGTTTTAAACTGTAAATATAAACTGATTTAAATTGTTTGAAAGCTTTTATAATTTTTTATAACTGACATGTAATTTCAAGTGTAGGAATACATGTTCGCATTTAAATTATGCACAATTTATTTCTATATAAATTCGTTAGGGTAGTTTCTATAAAACACATTTCATTTTATTTTCCATTAATACAGTGTTAACAGAGCAAATGTGTTTGAAGTCCAGTGCATGTAAGGCAGTGGGAGAAATAAAGAAATGCATATGTAATACTCTAGTGTCGCCACTAGATGCCAGTATAGCCGTATAAATAAATAAATGTAAGAAAAACAGGATTCTCTTCACACACAAAAACACACTAATACTGTGTATATGTGTGTTGTTTAAACACACATATCATGTGAGCCACACACACACACACACACACACACACACACACACACACACACACACACATATTCATAGGCGTTATATACTCCTTTTTTCTTCATCTTTTATTTATTTATATTATTATATAACAACTTTGTTGCCCACAGAATTCTTTACAATTAAAAAAGAAGATAAGAAAATATATAAAACCTCATTTTCTTCTCATTTTTATTATTACTCATATTAATATTGATTTTAATATTAAGACTCTTGCGCGGTTGTGTCGCATCGCGGCGCTTTTATTTTGAGTATTTCAGACCGGATGTGACGTCACGCACGGAGCCTAACTCACTGTAAAGCTTCAACAACATTCCCTATGGACGAAGAAAACTGCGCTGAAATCACTAACACAGGTAAATAAATAACAAAGGGCTGATTTTACTGAAACTAAAGGTCAGAGTTCAGGGCCGTGATAATTCATAATTCAAACTGCGGCAGAATTACATTCAGAAGCAGCGCGTGCAGTTTCACTGACGGATCATTAAAGCGGATCATTGTTGCGCTCATCAGCGCAGACCGTGTGTGTGTGTGTGTGTGTGTGTGTGTGTGTGTGTGTGTGTGAGAGAGAGAGAGAGAGAGAGAGAGAGAGAGTGAGTGAGTGTGCGAGTGTGTGTTATACTTGCAGGGAGTCACGTGACATAAAAAAACCGTTTGTTTATCTATTAAAATCTCAACTGCTATTTCTTCTACGTTGTCCATCTTGGACCGGAAGCTTTCTTTGTTCTGTAACTGTATTCTGGAGACTTTTGTAAGCAGATTTCAGTGACTTCTGATACATTTTACAACTTAATTGCAATAGATGATTCTGTGATCCTCTTCTGGCCCTCCCGTAATTGACAACACATTAAAGTTAATATTTCTCTTTGTGAAGTTTTAACACTGTGTTTGTGTGTCTGACTCTGAATGTGTGTGTGTGTGTGTGTGTGTGTGTGTGTGTGTGTGTGTGTGTGTGTGTGTGTGTGTGTGTGTGTGTGTGTGTGTGTGTGTGTGTGATTCTGAATGTGTGTGACTGACTGACTGACTGACTGACTGACTGTGTGTGTGTGTGTGTGTGTGTGTGTGTGTGTGTGTGTGTGTGTGTGTGTGTGTCCACAGGCGGGCTCCCCCTGGCGTCTCTGCGTTTGCTGGTTCCTCCTCTACACCTCATGTCTGCCTTCATGTGGCAGGTGCTGCAGCAGAAGAGCCTGATGCATTATGGGAAGCTGGAGGAGTTTGTGTCGATGGTGACGGAGACGCTGCCGGAGGTGCTGGGATACAGGCGGAGAACACAGCTGATGCTGGGCCTGAGAGCGCGGGTCAGTGTGTCTGTCTGACTGTGTGTCTGTGTCTGACTGTGTCTGACTGTGTGTCTGTCTGACTGTGTATCTGACTGTGTATCTGACTGTGTATCTGACTGTGTCTGTCTGACTGTGTCTGTCTGACTGTGTCTGTCTGACTGTGTCTGTCTGACTGTGTGTCTAACTGTGTGTCTGTGACTGACTGTGTGTCTGACCGTGACTGTGTGTCTGACCGTGACTGTGTCTGTCTGACTGACTGTGTGTCTGACTGTGTGTCTGTCTGACTGACTGTGTGTCTGACTGACTGACTGTGTGTCTGACTGACTGACTGACTGACTGACTGTGTGTGTGTCTGTCTGACTGACTGTGTGTCTGACTGACTGTGTGTCTGTCTGACTGACTGTTTGTCTGACTGTGTCTGACTGACTGTGTGTCTGACCGTGACTGTGTCTGACTGACTGTGTGTCTGACTGTGTGTCTGTCTGACTGACTGTTTGTCTGACTGTGTGTGTGTCTGACTGACTGTTTGTCTGTCTGTCTGACTGACTGTGTGTCTGACTGACTGTGTGTCTGTCTGACTGACTGTTTGTCTGACTGTGTCTGACTGACTGTGTGTCTGACCGTGACTGTGTGTCTGACCGTGACTGTGTCTGACTGACTGTGTGTCTGACTGTGTGTCTGACCGTGTGTCTGACCGTGACTGTGTCTGACTGACTGTGTGTCTGACTGACTGACTGTGTGTCTGACTGACTGACTGACTGTGTGTCTGACTGACTGCGTGTCTGACTGACTGACTGTGTGTGTGTCTGACTGACTGACTGACTGTGTGTCTGTCTGACTGACTGACTGACTGTGTGTCTGTCTGACTGACTGACTGTGTGTGTGTCTGTCTGACTGACTGACTGTGTGTGTGTGTGTCTGACTGACTGTGTGTCTGACTGACTGTGTGTCTGACTGACTGTGTGTCTGACTGACTGCGTGTCTGTCTGTCTGACTGACTGACTGACTGTGTGTGTGTCTGACTGACTGTGTGTGTGTCTGACTGACTGTGTGTCTGTCTGTCTGTCTGTCTGTCTGTCTGTCTGACTGACTGACTGACTGACTGTGTGTCTGTCTGACTGACTGACTGTGTGTGTGTCTGACTGACTGTGTGTCTGACTGACTGTGTGTCTGACTGACTGTGTGTCTGACTGTGTGTCTGACTGTGTGTCTGACTGACTGTGTGTCTGACTGTGTGTCTGACTGACTGTGTGTCTGACTGTGTGTCTGACTGTGTCTGACTGTGTGTCTGACTGACTGTGTGTCTGACTGACTGTGTGTCTGACTGACTGTGTGACTGACTGTCTGACTGACTGTGTGTCTGTCTGACTGACTGTGTGTCTGACTGTGTGTCTGACTGTGTGTCTGACTGTGTGTCTGACTGTGTGTCTGACTGTGTGTCTGTCTGTCTGACTGTGTGTCTGTCTGTCTGACTGTGTGTCTGACTGTGTGTCTGACTGTGTGTCTGACTGTGTGTCTGACTGTGTGTCTGACTGACTGTGTGTCTGACTGACTGTGTGTCTGACTGACTGTGTGTCTGACTGACTGTGTGTCTGACTGACTGTGTGTCTGACTGTGTGTCTGACTGTGTGTCTGACTGACTGTGTGTCTGACTGACTGTGTGTCTGACTGACTGTGTGTCTGACTGACTGTGTGTCTGACTGTGTGTCTGACTGTGTGTCTGACTGTGTGTCTGACTGTGTGTCTGACTGTGTGTGTGTGTGTGTGTGTCTGTCTGTCTGACTGACTGACTGTGTGTCTGACTGTGTGTCTGACTGTGTGTCTGACTGTGTATCTGACTGTGTGTCTGACTGACTGTGTGTGTGTCTGACTGACTGTGTGTCTGACTGTGTGTCTGACTGTGTGTCTGACTGTGTGTCTGACTGTGTGTCTGACTGACTGTTTGTCTGACTGACTGTTTGTCTGACTGACTGTGTGTCTGACTGACTGTGTGTCTGACTGACTGTGTGTCTGACTGTGTGTCTGACTGTCTGACTGACTGTGTGTCTGACTGACTGTGTGTCTGACTGACTGTGTGTCTGACTGACTGTCTGACTGACTGTGTGTCTGACTGTGTGTCTGACTGTGTGTCTGACTGTGTGTCTGACTGTGTGTCTGACTGTGTGTGTGTGTGTCTGTCTGTCTGACTGACTGACTGACTGTGTGTCTGACTGTGTGTCTGACTGTGTGTCTGACTGTGTATCTGACTGTGTGTGTGTCTGACTGACTGTGTGTGTGTCTGACTGTGTGTCTGACTGTGTATCTGACTGTGTGTCTGACTGTGTGTCTGACTGTGTGTCTGACTGTGTGTCTGACTGACTGTGTGTCTGACTGACTGTGTGTCTGACTGACTGTGTGTCTGACTGTGTGTCTGTCTGACTGACTGTGTGTCTGACTGTGTGTCTGACTGACTGTGTGTCTGACTGACTGTGTGTCTGACTGACTGTGTGTCTGACTGTGTGTCTGACTGACTGCGTGTCTGTCTGACTGACTGACTGTGTGTGTGTCTGACTGACTGTGTGTCTGACTGACTGTGTGTCTGACTGTGTGTCTGACTGACTGCGTGTCTGTCTGACTGACTGACTGTGTGTGTGTCTGACTGACTGTGTGTGTGTCTGACTGACTGTGTGTGTGTCTGACTGACTGTGTGTCTGTCTGTCTGTCTGTCTGACTGACTGACTGACTGTGTGTGTGTCTGACTGACTGACTGTGTGTCTGACTGACTGTGTGTCTGACTGACTGTGTGTCTGACTGACTGTGTGTCTGACTGTGTGTCTGACTGTGTGTCTGACTGACTGTGTGTCTGACTGACTGTGTGTCTGACTGTGTGTCTGACTGTGTCTGACTGTGTGTCTGACTGACTGTGTGTCTGACTGACTGTGTGTCTGACTGACTGTGTGTCTGACTGACTGTGTGACTGACTGTCTGACTGACTGTGTGTCTGACTGTGTGTCTGTCTGACTGACTGTGTGTCTGACTGTGTGTCTGACTGTGTGTCTGACTGTGTGTCTGACTGTGTGTCTGACTGTGTGTCTGACTGTGTGTCTGACTGTGTGTCTGACTGTGTGTCTGACTGACTGTTTGTCTGACTGACTGTGTGTCTGACTGACTGACTGTGTGTCTGACTGTGTGTCTGACTGACTGTGTGTCTGACTGACTGTGTGTCTGACTGTGTGTCTGACTGTGTGTCTGACTGTGTGTCTGACTGTGTGTCTGTCTGACTGACTGTGTGTCTGACTGTGTGTCTGACTGTGTGTCTGACTGTGTGTCTGACTGTGTGTCTGACTGACTGTTTGTCTGACTGACTGTGTGTCTGACTGACTGACTGTGTGTCTGACTGTGTGTCTGACTGACTGTGTGTCTGACTGACTGTGTGTCTGACTGTGTGTCTGACTGTGTGTCTGACTGTGTGTCTGACTGTGTGTGTGTGTGTCTGTCTGTCTGACTGACTGACTGTGTGTCTGACTGTGTGTCTGACTGTGTATCTGACTGTGTGTCTGACTGACTGTGTGTGTGTCTGTGTGTCTGACTGACTGTGTGTGTGTCTGTGTGTCTGACTGACTGTGTGTGTGTCTGACTGACTGTGTGTCTGACTGTGTGTCTGACTGTGTGTCTGACTGTGTGTCTGACTGTGTGTCTGACTGTGTGTCTGACTGACTGTGTGTCTGACTGTGTGTCTGTCTGACTGACTGTGTGTCTGACTGTGTGTCTGACTGACTGTGTGTCTGACTGACTGTGTGTCTGACTGACTGTGTGTCTGACTGACTGTGTGTCTGACTGACTGTGTGTCTGACTGTGTGTCTGACTGTGTCTGTGTGTGTGTCTGACTGTGTTTCTCACTGTGTCTGTGACTGTGTGTCTGACTGTGTGTTGTTGTGTTGTAGATGGTTCTGGAGTTGTGTCGCGGTCCGGTGGATCTCAGGAACATTCAGGCTCATCTGGACAAACTCCATCTTCCAGATGTGGCGCCTGGACAGCCGGTACAACACTAAACTTATATACTAACCTTATATACTAACCTTATATACTACACACTAACCCTATTCACTGACCTTATATTCTATACACTGACCTTATATACTATACACTGACCTTATATACTATACACTGACCTTATATACTATACACTAACCCTATACACTGACCTTATATACTATACACTAACCCTATACACTAACCGTAACCCTGTAGAGGAAGTGCATGTGGATTAATTTCAGGCCGTATTTAACTGTATTTTTACACTGAAGTCGAGTCAGCTTTATACAGTACAGATCGTTTCAAAGCAGCTTCACAGTAATAAAAAGAATCAATGAAACAAACTTCATCAGATAAGAGAGGAATTCTTCTGTAAAGATTCTACTGTTATTATTCAGTTGATGTTTTCTCTCGTCTGATCAGTAGTAATGGTGTTTTGTGGTTTGTGTTCAGGCTCCTGATGCTGACTTGAGAACCTGCGTCACTAATTTCAAAGCTTTGGTTCTGGCATTGCTGAAAGACCCAGTTGAGAAAGCTTATTTCTTCCAGGTTAGACACACATCAGGTTCATCCTTCACTGATTTCTGTGTGTGTGTGTGTGTGTGTGTGTGTGTGTGTGAGAGAGTGAGTGTGTGAGTGAGTGAACATCCTGTCTGTGTCTCTCACACAGGAAGTGTTTCCTGTGGAATATGGCGCCGGGTTCGACACGGCACTGAAGGAAGTGATGTGGGATCTGCTCTCCAGCCTGGAGAAACTGCTTCCTGTGCCAGACTTGAAGAAGGTGTGACTCTTTCACAGATACTACTATAACCAGATATTAAATCTTGTGAAAAGCTTTCAAACATATTTTAAAGTCAGCATGAAAGGGATGTTGCGCTGGTGTTTTCTCCTCTATTGTGTCGTATATCCGAGCGAAACGCTTCAGGAACAAGAGCAGATGTGGGCGGGGCTTGATTGTGTCCGTGGGGAATTGATTGGATGGTTGTG
>NC_138224.1:246854-259354 GCF_964197995.2 Scardinius erythrophthalmus | reverse complement strand
GTACAATAGGACTTAATAGGGAGTGGCCAGGCTCTCCGTAGACGGGCTCTATTTAGACTAAACTGGGAAGGGTTACAGCATTTGCATATTGTTGTCCTACTGTTAGTTAGGCTGCTTCTGTTGTTCTCCTCATTTGTAAGTCGCTTTGAGGCATCTGGTAAATGAATAAATGTAAATATTTTTTTTGTTTCAGGAGTGCCCTCACACCACATGGAGACTGTAAAGGTGAGAGAGTTGTGCTTTCACTAGTTTAAAATGATTTACCGCTAGAGCTACTAGTAAAGAACGACAACAACCCTATGGCTGTGATAAATCACTGTTTAACCTTGATTAGATGTAGCCAATCACAGACATATCTGATGAGCGCGTGACCACAACGGCCAATCATGGGGCTTACGATTCCGCTCAACAGCGCTCAAAGCCTCACGTTCTTTAAATTTCATTAACGAAGTCGGTACTTTTGACAACACTAGAGTGCAGCTTTAGCTCTGAGTCCATCACAATGTCAGGATTTCTCTCTGATGTTTCTCACAGACGCCTCTGACGCTCCAGAAGCTTCCAGCGGCCCGTCCCGCACACGGAGAACCAGCAGAACCGAGCCGGCGACCGCTGACAACCCTCGCGCTCGTCACGCGTGCTCCACCTGCGGGCGCAAGTTCACGCGGCGCTCAGACGTGCAGCGGCACCAGCTAACACACACCGGCGAGCGCCCATTCCACTGCGCGCAGTGCCAGAAGACCTTCCAGCACGCCTGGGACTTGACCAAACACTGTCGCAAGATCCACGGCGAGGCTAGCTTCACCTGCCGCGAGTGCCAGAGCACCTTCGCTAACCTGCGCGAGCTAACGGCGCACCACAAGAGGAGCCACGCGGGCGAGCCGCCGCACTACTGCTCCATCTGCGGAGACGCTAGCGCTAATCCCGCCGCGCTCGCTACACACCGGCGGAGCCACAGCGCCACACACACCTACCGCTGCGAGCAGTGTGGCGAGGGCTTTGACACGCTGATCCTGAGATCTGCTCACCGGCAGAGCCACCGCAGACGCTGCCAGTTCAAGTGCCCGCAGTGCGAGAAAACCTTCACGCGGCGTAGCGACGTCAGGCGGCACCAGCTAACGCACACCGGCGAGCGCCCGCATCAGTGTTCGCTCTGCGGGAAACGCTTCGGGCTTCGCTCCGGGCTTCAGAAACACATGAGCACACACACTGGCGAGCGCCCGTTCGCGTGTCCGCACTGTAGCAAGAGCTTCACGCAGGTCTCGATCCTGCGGCGTCATGAGCGCATGCACACGGGCGAGAGACCTTACCTGTGCTCACACTGCGGCAAACGCTTTCTCTCGCTCGGCGAGCTCATCAAACACGACAAGACCCACGCCGACGCGCGCCCACACGCCTGCCCGCAGTGTAGCAAAGCCTTCAAGTTCAAGCGTTCGCTTCAGGAGCATCTGCTAGCGCACAGCGGCGCGCGCCCATTCCCCTGCCGCTACTGCGGGAAGATGTTCGCTAAGGCCTTTGCGCTGACCCGACACCACCTGATCCACACGGGCGAGCGGCCCTACGCCTGCACACACTGCGAGCGCACGTTCCTCACCGGCGCCGAGCTAGCGCTGCACGAGCGCACGCACACCGGCGAGAGGCCGTTCCCCTGCGTCGCGTGCCCGCGCCGGTTCCGTAGCTCGTCGGAGTTAGCACGACACCGACGCACACACTCCGACCAGCGGCCCTACGCCTGCGGATACTGTCCCAAAGCCTTCGCTAGCGCCGCTAAACTCAAGAACCACACCAGGGTCCACACGCGCGAGAGCAAACCCAGACGCCCCGCCGCGAAGCTAGCCGAGGTCAACGTCATTCTGTCGTAGATTCAACTCTGATCATTGTGGATGAAGGATTTTATACAGCAGGGTTGCGTTTGTCCTCAGATCGAACACAGACACAAGTTCTGTCATCATCTGCTCTTCCTCGTGTCGTTCAAACCCTTGAGACGTTCGTCTTCAGAACAAATGAAGATGTTTTTATCCAATCAGAGATTTGTGTCCCTCCAGTGAGTGTGTGTTCAGCCTGAACTCTGACGCTTCATAAAGAGATGCTGAAATAAACCCTTTAATCAAAGGCTTCTGAAGAGACTCTTCACTTCATATCATCAGCTGATTTACTTCAGGCTTTTATTCACTGATAAACACACAGAGCATCAGACATGGGAAACTCAATGCTTGTTCATGTTCGCTGATCAATGTTTATGATTTCAGGTTTTAATATTGAAACATCAGCAGTTCAGAAACATCTACCAGGATAATAAATACATGCATAACTAAAAATGCATAAATTGATGCATGTAAATGTAAAGCTCATGCCAGTAACCTCAGAGGGGATTAGATGTCTCTGTAGTTTCTTCAGTGCTCTGGGAACACGGACGGCAGCAGAGAGTGTGAATGAAAGGAAGGAAATGAACTGTGTTTTGCAGAACAATATTAACACTGTTCTCCATCTTCAGACCGGGGAGTCGATCTCTCTGCTTAACCCTTCATGTACCAACAACCTGCTTTGTGATTTGTTTATTAAAATCTGAAAAATACATTTTACAGTGTTTAAGTTCCTTACTTCATGCACATGTCCTGAGCCCTGTGAAGGAGGAGGCTCACGCTCGCCCTCTGCGTGAACGCGCCGCTTCTGTTCTCGGTCCGCGAGGCGCGAGCTCGCTCTCTGGCGCTGGCGCTGGTCTTCACGCGGAGCTGCTGAACAGAAGCCATGAATAAACGCCTCAAAAAACACAGGACGTCGTCATGACAACCTCTTTTGTCTTTGTTCTCTATGCAGAAGAGATGCGATGAGCACTGGGAGATCTGTGTGTGTGTGTGTGTGTGTGTGTGTCTCTCGCTGTGTGTGTGTGTGTGTGTGTGTGTGTGTGTGTGTGTGTGTGTGTGTGTGTGTGTGTGTGTGTGTGTGTGTGTGCGCGTGTGTGTGTGCGCGTGTTTGTGTGTCTCTCTCTCTCTCTCTCTCTGTGTGTGTGTGTGTGTCTATCTCTCTCTCTGTGTGTGTCTCTCTCTCTGTGTGTGTGTGTGTGTGTGTGTGTGTGTCTCTCTCTCTCTCTCTGTGTGTGTGTGTGTGTCTCTCTCTGTGTGTGTGTGTGTGTGTGTGTGTGTGTGTGTGTGTGTGTGTGTGTGTCTCTCTCTCTCTCTCTCTCTCTGTGTGTGTGTGTGTGTGTGTGTGTGTGTCTCTCTCTCTGTGTCTCTCTCTCTGTGTGTGTGTGTCTCTCTGTGTGTGTGTGTGTGTCTGTCAAGTTTCAAGATTCAAATAGCTTTATTGGCATGGTGAAAGAAATCTTATCTTTAAAAATCTTCAAATTTTAAATTAATAACACTATATAATATAAATAATAATAATAAAAATCTTAATAAAAGTGTCTCTAGGCATATAGTGAGTGTGTTGGTAGTTCTGTCCTGGCTAGTCTGTGGTTTAGGATGGTGTGGTAAAGTTTACCCGTTTGCACATTTACCTCGGTAGTTATTACACCGCGTCCTAACTACACGCAACGCGATAAAATTCCAGTGACAGGCAGTGTGTCTGTCCACACTAGACGCGACGCGACTGTGAGACGCCACAACGTCAATCAAAAATCACAGCCAATCAGAACAGCGTGTGGGCGGAGTCTCGTGGCAAGTGCACAGCACTAGAGAGTAAACTTGACGGCACTCACAAGAAAATGGATAATTAGCTAACTTACATAATCAAATTCACAAATATTACACCATTTAAAAAATACATTGGCTACTGAGTTACTAAAACAATCTTTGTCAAATAATACACTTGTTTGTTCACAGTTTGAACGTTCATGTTTCCATTGTTTAATTTCAATATCTGAGGTGAATTATATCCATTGTTGCTTTTACAGCTACAAAGCTGGAGCACTAAATGATATTCAAAGTCACATTTCACCCTTTTAAAATTAAATAAATCACATAAACAGTACCTGAGATTATCATTGCCACACTTTGTGTTTGTTGTTCCAGCGCGACGTTGCAGAAAAATAGAAACCGTTTCTAAATTAGAATCGTCGCGTGTCGTCGTCGCGCCTGGTTAGGACAAAAACTCTGATTAACATGGAAAATATACCTTTTATCGCGTGTCGTTGCATGTCGCTAGGACACGGTGTTAGGGTAAAATCTGTCTCCATTTTTATGGATTGGGGTCATAAGACCTGCTTTCCTGTAGCGCAAACTGTAGAGTTATGGCGCTTGCAACGCCAAGGTCATGGGTTCAATTCCCTGGGAAAGCGAGAACTGATAAGAATATAAATGTGTGCCTTGAAATGCAATGTAAGTCGCTTTGGATAAAAGCGTCTGCCAAATGCATAAATGTAAATGTAAGACCTTAGTTCCAGATGTTGGGGAATAAGCCTAAACTCAGGATGATGTTGAAGAGCTTGAGAATGGGTAATTTGAATCTGTGGTCTGTGTATTTAATCATTTTGTTTAGGATGCCATCGACACCACAGGCTTTGTGTGATTTCAGGATTTGTATTGTGTCCAAGAGTTCGGCTAGTGTCTGGAGAGTCTGAGGCGTTCTGCTAGAGTCTGGAGAGTCTGAGGGGTTCTGCTAGAGTCCGGAGAGTCTGACGCGTTCTGCTAGAGTCCGGAGAGTCTGAGGCGTTCTGCTAGAGTCCGGAGAGTCTGAGGGGTTCTGCTAGAGTCCGGAGAGTCTGAGGCGTTCTGCTAGAGTCCGGAGAGTCTGAGGCGTTCTGCTAGAGTCCGGAGAGTTTGAGGCGTTCTGCTAGAGTCCGGAGAGTCTGAGGCGTTCTGCTAGAGTCCGGAGAGTGTGAGGCGTTCTGCTAGAGTCCGGAGAGTCTGAGGCGTTCTGCTAGTGTCTGGAGAGTCTGAGGCGTTCTGCTAGAGTCTGGAGAGTCTGAGGGGTTCTGCTAGAGTCCGGAGAGTCTGAGGCGTTCTGCTAGTGTCTGGAGAGTCTGAGGGGTTCTGCTAGAGTCCGGAGAGTCTGAGGGGTTCTGCTAGTGTCCGGAGAGTCTGAGGGGTTATGCTAGAGTCCGGAGAGTCTGAGGCGTTCTGCTAAAGTCTGGAGAGTCTGAGGCGTTCTGCTAGAGTCCGGAGAGTCTGAGGGGTTCTGCTAGAGTCCGGAGAGTCTGAGGGGTTCTGCTAGAGTCCGGAGAGTCTGAGGGGTTCTGCTAGAGTCCGGAGAGTCTGAGGCGTTCTGCTAGAGTCTGGAGAGTCTGAGGCGTTCTGCTAGAGTCCGGAGAGTCTGATGCGTTCTGCTAGAGTCCGGAGAGTCTGAGGGGTTCTGCTAGAGTCCGGAGAGTCTGATGCGTTCTGCTAGAGTCCGGAGAGTCTGAGGGGTTCTGCTAGAGTCCGGAGAGTCTGATGCGTTCTGCTAGAGTCCGGAGAGTCTGAGGCGTTCTGCTAGAGTCCGGAGAGTCTGAGGCGTTCTGCTAGAGTCCGGAGAGTCTGAGGGGTTCTGCTAGAGTCCGGAGAGTCTGATGCGTTCTGCTAGAGTCTGGAGAGTCTGAGGGGTTCTGCTAGAGTCTGGAGAGTCTGAGGCATTCTGCTAGAGTCCGGAGAGTCTGAGGCGTTCTGCTAGAGTCCGGAGAGTCTGAGGCGTTCTGCTAGAGTCCGGAGAGTCTGAGGCGTTCTGCTAGAGTCTGGAGAGTCTGAGGGGTTCTGCTAGAGTCTGGGGGGTTCTGCTAGTGTCCGGAGAGTCTGAGGGGTTCTGCTAGAGTCTGGAGAGTCTGAGGGGTTCTGCTAGAGTCTGGAGAGTCTGAGGCGTTCTGCTAGAGTCCGGAGAGTCTGAGGCGTTCTGCTAGAGTCCGGAGAGTCTGAGGCGTTCTGCTAGAGTCTGGAGAGTCTGAGGGGTTCTGCTAGAGTCTGGAGAGTCTGAGGCTTTCTGCTAGAGTCCGGAGAGTCTGAGGGGTTCTGCTAGAGTCCGGAGAGTCTGAGGGGTTCTGCTAGAGTCTGGATAGTCTGAGGGGTTCTGCTAGAGTCTGGAGAGTCTGAGGCGTTCTGCTAGAGTCCGGAGAGTCTGAGGGGTTCTGCTAGAGTCCGGAGAGTCTGAGGGGTTCTGCTAGAGTCCGGAGAGTCTGAGGCATTCTGCTAGAGTCCGGAGAGTCTGAGGCGTTCTGCTAGAGTCCGGAGAGTCTGAGGCGTTCTGCTAGAGTCCGGAGAGTCTGAGGCGTTCTGCTAGAGTCTGGAGAGTCTGAGGGGTTCTGCTAGAGTCTGGGGGGTTCTGCTAGTGTCCGGAGAGTCTGAGGGGTTCTGCTAGAGTCTGAGGGGTTCTGCTAGAGTCTGGAGAGTCTGAGGCGTTCTGCTAGAGTCCGGAGAGTCTGAGGCGTTCTGCTAGAGTCTGGAGAGTCTGAGGGGTTCTGCTAGAGTCTGGGGGGTTCTGCTAGTGTCCGGAGAGTCTGAGGGGTTCTGCTAGAGTCTGGAGAGTCTGAGGGGTTCTGCTAGAGTCTGGAGAGTCTGAGGCTTTCTGCTAGAGTCCGGAGAGTCTGAGGGGTTCTGCTAGAGTCCGGAGAGTCTGAGGGGTTCTGCTAGAGTCTGGATAGTCTGAGGGGTTCTGCTAGAGTCCGGAGAGTCTGAGGCGTTCTGCTAGAGTCCGGAGAGTCTGAGGGGTTCTGCTAGAGTCCGGAGAGTCTGAGGGGTTCTGCTAGAGTCCGGAGAGTCTGAGGGGTTCTGCTAGAGTCCGGAGAGTCTGAGGGGTTCTGCTAGAGTCTGGAGAGTCTGAGGCATTCTGCTAGAGTCCGGAGAGTCTGAGGGGTTCTGCTAGAGTCTGGAGAGTCTGAGGGGTTCTGCTAGAGTCTGGAGAGTCTGAGGCGTTCTGCTAGAGTCTGGAGAGTCTGAGGCGTTCTGCTAGAGTCCGGAGAGTCTGAGGGGTTCTGCTAGAGTCCGGAGAGTCTGAGGGGTTCTGCTAGAGTCCGGAGAGTCTGAGGGGTTCTGCTAGAGTCCGGAGAGTCTGAGGGGTTCTGCTAGAGTCTGGAGAGTCTGAGGCGTTCTGCTAGAGTCTGGAGAGTCTGAGGGGTTCTGCTAGAGTCCGGAGAGTCTGAGGGGTTCTGCTAGAGTCCGGAGAGTCTGAGGCGTTCTGCTAGTGTCCGGAGAGTCTGAGGGGTTCTGCTAGAGTCTGGAGAGTCTGAGGGGTTCTGCTAGAGTCCGGAGAGTCTGAGGGGTTCTGCTAGAGTCCGGAGAGTCTGAGGCGTTCTGCTAGTGTCCGGAGAGTCTGAGGGGTTCTGCTAGAGTCTGGAGAGTCTGAGGGGTTCTGCTAGAGTCCGGAGAGTCTGAGGGGTTCTGCTAGAGTCTGGAGAGTCTGAGGCGTTCTGCTAGAGTCTGGAGAGTCTGAGGGGTTCTGCTAGAGTCCGGAGAGTCTGAGGCGTTCTGCTAGAGTCCGGAGAGTCTGATGCATTCTGCTAGAGTCCGGAGAGTCTGAGGGGTTCTGCTAGAGTCTGGGGGGTTCTGCTAGTGTCCGGAGAGTCTGAGGAGTTCTGCTAGAGTCCGGAGAGTCTGAGGCGTTCTGCTAGAGTCTGGGGGGTTCTGCTAGTGTCCGGAGAGTCTGAGGGGTTCTGCTAGAGTCCGGAGAGTCTGAGGCGTTCTGCTAGAGTCTGGAGAGTCTGAGGGGTTCTGCTAGAGTCCGGAGAGTCTGAGGCGTTCTGCTAGAGTCCGGAGAGTCTGAGGCGTTCTGCTAGAGTCCGGAGAGTCTGAGGCGTTCTGCTAGAGTCTGGAGAGTCTGAGGGGTTCTGCTAGAGTCTGGGGGGTTCTGCTAGTGTCCGGAGAGTCTGAGGGGTTCTGCTAGAGTCTGGGGGGTTCTGCTAGTGTCCGGAGAGTCTGAGGGGTTCTGCTAGAGTCTGGAGAGTCTGAGGGGTTCTGCTAGAGTCCGGAGAGTCTGAGGGGTTCTGCTAGAGTCTGGAGAGTCTGAGGCGTTCTGCTAGAGTCTGGAGAGTCTGAGGGGTTCTGCTAGAGTCCGGAGAGTCTGAGGCGTTCTGCTAGAGTCCGGAGAGTCTGATGCATTCTGCTAGAGTCCGGAGAGTCTGAGGGGTTCTGCTAGAGTCTGGGGGGTTCTGCTAGTGTCCGGAGAGTCTGAGGAGTTCTGCTAGAGTCCGGAGAGTCTGAGGCGTTCTGCTAGAGTCTGGGGGGTTCTGCTAGTGTCCGGAGAGTCTGAGGGGTTCTGCTAGAGTCCGGAGAGTCTGAGGCGTTCTGCTAGAGTCTGGAGAGTCTGAGGGGTTCTGCTAGAGTCCGGAGAGTCTGAGGCGTTCTGCTAGAGTCCGGAGAGTCTGAGGCGTTCTGCTAGAGTCCGGAGAGTCTGAGGCGTTCTGCTAGAGTCTGGAGAGTCTGAGGGGTTCTGCTAGAGTCTGGGGGGTTCTGCTAGTGTCCGGAGAGTCTGAGGGGTTCTGCTAGAGTCTGGGGGGTTCTGCTAGTGTCCGGAGAGTCTGAGGGGTTCTGCTAGAGTCTGGAGAGTCTGAGGGGTTCTGCTAGAGTCTGGAGAGTCTGAGGCTTTCTGCTAGAGTCCGGAGAGTCTGAGGGGTTCTGCTAGAGTCCGGAGAGTCTGAGGGGTTCTGCTAGAGTCTGGATAGTCTGAGGGGTTCTGCTAGAGTCTGGAGAGTCTGAGGCGTTCTGCTAGAGTCCGGAGAGTCTGAGGGGTTCTGCTAGAGTCCGGAGAGTCTGAGGGGTTCTGCTAGAGTCCGGAGAGTCTGAGGGGTTCTGCTAGAGTCCGGAGAGTCTGAGGCGTTCTGCTAGAGTCCGGAGAGTCTGAGGGGTTATGCTAGAGTCCGGAGAGTCTGAGGCGTTCTGCTAGAGTCCGGAGAGTCTGAGGGGTTCTGCTAGAGTCCGGAGAGTCTGAGGGGTTCTGCTAGAGTCTGGAGAGTCTGAGGGGTTCTGCTAGAGTCCGGAGAGTCTGAGGCGTTCTGCTAGAGTCCGGAGAGTCTGAGGGGTTATGCTAGAGTCCGGAGAGTCTGAGGCGTTCTGCTAGAGTCTGGAGAGTCTGAGGCGTTCTGCTAGAGTCCGGAGAGTCTGAGGGGTTCTGCTAGAGTCTGGAGAGTCTGAGGGGTTCTGCTAGAGTCCGGAGAGTCTGAGGCGTTCTGCTAGAGTCCGGAGAGTCTGAGGGGTTCTGCTAGAGTCTGGAGAGTCTGAGGCGTTCTGCTAGTGTCTGGAGAGTCTGAGGGGTTCTGCTAGAGTCTGGAGAGTCTGAGGGGTTCTGCTAGAGTCTGGAGAGTCTGAGGCGTTCTGCTAGAGTCTGGAGAGTCTGAGGGGTTCTGCTAGAGTCTGGAGAGTCTGAGGGGTTCTGCTAGAGTCTGGAGAGTCTGAGGGGTTCTGCTAGTGTCTGGAGAGTCTGAGGGGTTCTGCTAGAGTCTGGAGAGTCTGAGGCGTTCTGCTAGAGTCTGGAGAGTCTGAGGGGTTCTGCTAGAGTCTGGAGAGTCTGAGGCGTTCTGCTAGAGTCTGGAGAGTCTGAGGGGTTCTGCTAGAGTCTGGAGAGTCTGAGGGGTTCTGCTAGAGTCTGGAGAGTCTGAGGCGTTCTGCTAGAGTCCGGAGAGTCTGAGGCGTTCTGCTAGAGTCCGGAGAGTCTGAGGGGTTCTGCTAGAGTCTGGAGAGTCTGAGGGGTTCTGCTAGAGTCTGGAGAGTCTGAGGGGTTCTGCTAGAGTCTGGAGAGTCTGAGGCGTTCTGCTAGAGTCTGGAGAGTCTGAGGGGTTCTGCTAGAGTCTGGAGAGTCTGAGGCGTTCTGCTAGTGTCTGGAGAGTCTGAGGGGTTCTGCTAGAGTCCGGAGAGTCTGAGGGGTTCTGCTAGAGTCTGGAGAGTCTGAGGGGTTCTGCTAGAGTCTGGAGAGTCTGAGGGGTTCTGCTAGAGTCTGGAGAGTCTGAGGCGTTCTGCTAGTGTCTGGAGAGTCTGAGGGGTTCTGCTAGAGTCTGGAGAGTCTGAGGCGTTCTGCTAGAGTCTGGAGAGTCTGAGGGGTTCTGCTAGAGTCTGGAGAGTCTGAGGGGTTCTGCTAGAGTCTGGAGAGTCTGAGGCGTTCTGCTAGAGTCCGGAGAGTCTGAGGCGTTCTGCTAGAGTCCGGAGAGTCTGAGGGGTTCTGCTAGAGTCTGGAGAGTCTGAGGGGTTCTGCTAGAGTCTGGAGAGTCTGAGGGGTTCTGCTAGAGTCCGGAGAGTCTGAGGCTTTCTGCTAGAGTCTGGAGAGTCTGAGGGGTTCTGCTAGAGTCCGGAGAGTCTGAGGCGTTCTGCTAGAGTCTGGAGAGTCTGAGGCGTTCTGCTAGAGTCTGGAGAGTCTGAGGCGTTCTGCTAGAGTCCGGAGAGTCTGAGGGGTTCTGCTAGAGTCTGGAGAGTCTGAGGGGTTCTGCTAGAGTCCGGAGAGTCTGAGGGGTTCTGCTAGTGGGTTGGGTTAGGGTTAGGGTTACTCTGGTTTGTGTTTATCTCACTAAAGAGGTTGGAGAAGCGGTTTATCCAAACATCTCCACTCTGGATGGTAAGGGTTAGTTTAGTGTGTTCCAGTGTTTGGATTGGAGTTGACTTTTTGTGTTTTGTTCTTTTTTCTTTCTTAAAGTATTCCTGTATTGTTTAAGTTTTTCGTGATAGAGATGACGGATGTTCAGCATCTCTGTTTCTGTGTGTGTGTGTGTGTGTGTGTGTGTGTGTGTGTGTGTGTGTGTTTCTGTGTGTGTGTGTTTCTGTGTGTCTGTCTTCTGTTCACACTGACACAGAGAATGTGTGTGTTTCTTCAGAGCTTGTACAGTAGATACGCTGTGGGTTGTTTAAGGTTTGAGGATTGTGTTTTGGAAACAGACACCAGCAGAAAGTATCATTAAGACGGAAATCAAATAAGATTCGAAGAACATACTAAAAGCTTTCTCTTACTAACATTCAAGTCAAGTCACCTTCATTTATACACATTGTTTCAAATCAGCTTTACAGAGACAACAGGAAAATAATGCAACAAAGTTTGTTTCTAGAAGAAAATAGCGTCTCAGTCCAGCTTAAGTTTGTTCAGTGATGGTTCATTTATGTTGTAAAAAGATTATTAATTTAGTTCATTTATATATATACTGTATATACAGTTTATGCTTCCGATGCTTGTGTGAAACTCAGCCCAGGTTAGTGTGTGTGAAACTCAGCCCAGGTTAGTGTGTGTGAAACTCAGCCCAGGTTAGTGTGTGTGAACCGGTTTACTGATGCGAGTGAGACGTGTAGTGGTTGTGACAGGTTTGTTTGGGTCAGGATGAGAACAGAAGCAGAGACACTTCAAGGCCGACGGAAGACGAACACCAGCAGCAAAACATGCTTTATTTTGGATTTCAGATTAACAACACGACACTGCTGTGTGTATGTGTGTGTGTGTATGTGTGTTCATGTTTTTCTATCCCGGTGGGGACTTCAACATGAATGCACACAGACTCATGGGGACTCGTGTCACAGTGGGGACCTAAATAGAGGTCATGGGTAAACAAGCTTATAAATCATACAGAATGAGTTTTTTTGGAAATGTAAAAATGCATAAAGCTTTCTGTGATGGGTAGGGTTAGGGTTAGGGGTAGGGTTAGTGTGTGTGTGTGTGTGTGTGTGTGTGTGTGTGTGTGTGTGTGTGTGTGTGTGTGTGTGTGTGTGTGTGTGTGTGTGATGGGTAGGTTTAGGGGTAGGGTTAGTGTAAGGATACAGAATATACAGTTTGTACAGTATAAAAACCATTAAGTCTATGGAGAGTCCCCACAAAGATAGTAAACCAGACGTGTGTGTGTCACAACAGACCTGTATCTACAGTGTGTTTGTGTTGAATCTGTTCTTTCTCCTGAACCCACACACACACACTCTCTCTCTCTCTGTTTACAGCTAAACATGTTTAAGTGTGTTCTTCAGAAACCGCAGACATCCGTCTGTTATTTGATGCACATTTATTGATATTTCTCATTATATAAAATTAAGACCCTTATGTCATATTTAACTGCAACTAATTACATTAAAGACATGTATATTACAGTATAATACAGCACTACTGTACTCATGGACTGCGCGTGTCTATGAAATACTTCAGCATTTTGTCATCAGACCTTTACAGTGGCCACAAAATGTGTTTACTAACCCAGGCTTGATCCAGGATCAGGCAGATCAGCTCATAATAATAATAACTCTATACTGATTATGTGCGCGAGACGAGAATGTGTTCAGATTGATCAGTTCTTGCATGGGATTCAAACCCTTAAACACTGTTTGCGTTACAGGAACGCGTTGTTTTGATTGATTAGAAGTCACTTAACTTGTACGTATTTTGAAAATATTAATATTTATCCGTTTAAACAGTAGATGTATTAATAATCAAATTTGTCGCTTCTTTTATCATTTATCAGTTTGTCGATTACAATCATATTTTTCTATTGTGCAAAACAAAATCTTGTGTAGGTTAAAAAAAGAGTTGGATAAAATAATTGGTCGTTTTAATTAAATATCTTGCAAATCCGTTCCGCCGGACTCGCGCTTCCCTCGTGCACACGCTCAGATGTGTGCGCGCGGCAGAGGGAGACGGACGCGAAACGT